>NW_026634147.1:174271-192540 GCF_024868665.1 Triplophysa rosa
AGCGGGCTGTGCGTCAGTAATAACGGTCCGTGGGGAAACGCATCGCTCCGTGTGTACTGCAGTTAAATGGATTAAACGAGGCTTCCAGGCAACAAAAATTGCCTCAATGATTTTTTTTTGTTTTCGAATTACTCGAGTCACTCGAGGAATCGTTTCAGCCCTATCTTGCAGTCCAAGGTTAAGTCGGTATTTACGAAGATTTTTAAACGAATATCATATGTAAAATTTGTTAAACAATGTGAATGGCGCTCTGTCGAGACATGTCCAGATTCGCAGAAGAGCGCTGCACAGAATGCAATGCGCTTGAGTGGGGATTTGGCGGACAATTTCTGTTTAGAATAAGTAATGGCGTCATAACGTGATCACATAATTCCAAAGGATGTCAAAATATGGCCCTGCTTTAACACATGTAAACAGTTCAAAATAAAATGCATGTGTACAGTCCGTGTATTAGCTCTTTAAGTGAAGGTAGGATTAATCTACATTTAATTTAAAGTCGAGTTTATGCAGTGTTATTTTACATTTGATTATTTTATTCAAGTTCTGTATGAAAACTGTTTCTAACAATTTTGTATACCATTAAAACAAAAAGAATCATTTATTTTGTGAATGGTTATGGTGGTAGGCTATATAACTAAGGTGAAATTGACTGTAACAAAAAACAAAAGGATTAATTATAACTTAACCCTAAAAGTTAAGTAAAACGAAAAAATACTGCATCCCATTATGCATCGAACAGATTAAAGTTTGAAAGTATTTTCTTATTATATCCAACAAGTAGCCATCTGGATGATTTCATCTCTTCAGGTAACGTTAGCCCTCGCTTACAAAACAGTTGGAGACCCTTGGTCTAACACATACAGTCTGGTCATTCATTTACTCAAAACATTATCAGTAACCTGACATACACTGCCCGCTAAAGAACGACAATTGTTTATAATTTTGTTTAATGTAGCGTGAATAACATTGCTCAAAACGTTATAAATAAGTCACTTACCACTGACATTGATGCCGTATGTTCGGTGTAAGGTGAAACTACTGCCGTTGATCCTCACTTCATATTTTCCAGACTGATTGCGTCTGATGTTTGAGATGTTCAGGTCTCCAGTCTGAGGATTCACTTCACTGTTCGTGAAACTCGAGTTGATATGTCCAGTTAAATCAGCGCCATTGAACATCCACTTAACATCATCTGTCTTTTGATGAGTGTGTAGAATAACATTTTCTCCATCCATCACTAGCACTGACGTCACTATATCTGTATCATCAGTAAACACACAGAAGAAACAAAAACAGTTACAAACTCTCTGTAAGTTGCTTTGGATAAAAACGTCTGCTAAATGACTAAATGTACATGTAAAACAAAGACTGAACTTGTAATATTGTCTGTAATTTCCACATAATTACATAAAATAAACATGTGTACACCTCGTGTAGCCACACCCCCACAAATCTACGTCAGTTGGTGGTCTGATTGGACTAAGACCGCCCAAATGTATACTCAAGTAAGGTGGGTGTACCTGTCAGTACAATTGAAGAGGAACCTGATGTTCCAAATATGGTAAGAGGCGTTACACGCTTACAGTATTCCACCAATCACTACACACTGGTGAACTGGCCAATCATAGCACACCTCGCTTTTCAGAGCCATGAGCTTTGTTAAGAATCAGCGTGTTTCAGAGAGGCGGAGCAAAGAGGAGATACAAACATGCACGTTATGTGAAAAATACAGCGTTAATCAACCTTAAATCGTGTTTACACATTGCATTACATCTAAAACATACCATAATATTCCTTTTAGCCATGACATATGACCCCTTTAAAATAATCTATATCTGTTAGTGGCAGTCACTGTCTAACCCTTTCATAAGGGGTGTACTGATACACCAACGCCGTGATGCAATAGTCTCCTAAAGTAGACAGAAAAGCACAGATTCTGGAGCAACTTGGCAATTCTAACTGTATGTTTGAATGAAAAACAATTCCACATGAAAGGAAATGTAGTATATCATGTATAGGATGGTGCATATAAACAAGACATGTATAATCAAGAAATGATTTTTTTGTATAGATGTCCACAGTAGTGACGTCTCTACATGAAAGAGTTTAAACTATCACTTAATCTCAATGTATTATTGTGATCACCAGTGAATTTACACAACAGTGTTGTGTTTGTGACAGTACATTCCCCTGAATTACAAGTGGCTCAACACAAATGAGTTTAATTGATCTTTTGTAAATCCATCCAGGCAGTTTAATGATGCATTTAATGTTCTTTTAATAATTAGATGTAATGTCATTGTTGTACAGCAGGTGGTGTTGTGGATATAAAGAGAGGAAGAGAAACATAAGCTACAGGATTCTTGAGCTCTGTATATATTCACACTGAAGATGAAATGTTTATTTACAGTTACTTCATTCACTGATCAGTGATCACTGTTGTTAATTAGTTTGTTTATATGTTCTGATGTTGACAAATATATATACACCATTATACTGTGTCTTATAAAATAAAGATTAATTTGTCATCTTTTAACAGATAAAACCTCAAAATTGATTGTTCATAATGATGAAACTTGATTATTCCAGAACATATAAACTGTTTTAATACACTGAATTCAGATAATGATGACATTTAAAGACTTGAGTTACTCACCAATGACAGAAACTCTGAATGTCTTGTATGTAGATTGACTTCTTCTGATCTCCAGCTGATAAACTCCAGAGTGTTCAGATGTGATGTGTGTGATGGTGAGAGATCCATTCTCACGCTCCAGCTTCAGTCTGTCTCTGAATCTCTTCTCATCAGGGTATACTGGTGGTTTATCTTTCCCCTCTAAATCAATCTTTGCTATAATTGTGTCGTTGAACCTCCACCTCAGATCTTCAGCTCTGTTTATATCCTGAGGTTTAATCTTTAGAGTGACAGAATCTCCCTCTTTCACTGACATATTACCGTCATCTGTTTCACCAAACACACCTGAAGAACACAAACACAAACTGTTATGTAATCAAATATCAACTTGTATAAAACTGTATTGTTAAATGTGTGCTGCATTGCACAGACTAGTGATGAATGTGTCGGCTGTGTTCAGCTTTATCATCGTGTTGATACATTACAGTGTTCTTTGTTTAAGATAATAAATACAGTTATTTATTCGGTTGTCTACAGTAATGCTGTATTTATACAAGCAGCTCATGTGACTGTAGTTCTATAGTCTTCATACTGAACATCTGGCAACCATGAGCGCTTTGAATGGCCAAAGACCGCCCCCAAAAGAGGCCACATGACGGACAGATGAAGCGGTTAAACAATAAAAGATATTAAAGAGTTCAACCAATCAGAGGACGACTTCAAATCTGCTGAAGTGCTTCCAGTTAAGTGTGTTACATGCATCAGAGGTTCAATCAGCGGTCTGTGGATGTGACGTCTGAGTGTAGTTCAGTCTCTCATGTGTCATTTCACTGGACACTGGATCACGTGATGTCTGTTCATGAATGGTGTTTTAACATTTTAAACTAATGTGTAGTTTTGTGTTCACAGTACAGTGTTAAACTGTAGAATAATAAACTGTCTCATTTGCAGACTGACTGTATAATATTGAAAATACAATAGTTAGTCATTCTTCTCTATGCTCAAGTTAAACTCAAACTGGCAAAGATTAAACAAAAAAAGTACATGACGGAGGTTTTGTAAATGTCACACACACTGGGGTCTTCTGATTGGTCAGTTCAAATGACGTATGCCTCATTTCATTTCCTATTTCATCTCATGTGTAACCACAGTATTCTAGCTTTATTTTAATGCATTATATAAATGGCCATTAAACAGTTAAATGTAACAGTGATATCACACAGATATCAAACACACAGTCAGCAGATTTCCTTTGACAGAGAACCGTGACCCACTTAAGAAAGTGAATGTCGGCCCAGATCTGCTTCACTTCTTTTATACTCACAGCTCAACCAAATGTGACTCATACAGCCTGTGTGTTATATCCAGCCCAAGCCTATGCAAAATCACTTGTTTTTGAAAATGTTCACAAAATAATGTTCTCACTTTTTGGCAATTTGATGGAAATTAGATTTTTGTCATTTCTTATGTTATTCCTTATAAATAATTAGTTACTGTAACCTCTGAAGTAGATCTGATAATATATTTATTTTAATAACTTGATTGCATTCAGGAAAGTGTGAAATTGTTAGTTCCACATGTTTTAGTGTAAAATGCAACATATTAGATTCTCTTAATGTTGAATGTGAATGTCATTTAAAAACGGACTGGAGCTGCAGTGCCTGACGAGTGTTTTACTGGAAATGTGTTTTTTCTGTTATCCGGTGAAGAACGAAACCGAAAGTGCTGAATATACAACGAACAAGAATATCATTCATCTTGCACGGGTAGAAAGAACAAACCCCGTTAAAACGTTATTGGTATATATGTGTTTATATTGCTGTAAAGTTAATATCTAAGATCAGATGAGGACTCGTCGTGTGTTTGAGGAACCGCACCCAAAACCCCCAAACCCCACTGAGATAAACACCCACAAACCCTGCGTAACACCGGTGTAAGTTTAATTGTACAATACAGAATTACATTTAGTGGTTATTTTTCATTATTAATGTTATGATGTTAAAACTGCAATCATTACATTTGTGTTCACAAAAGACAGAAATGAGATGCGCAACATCTTCCTGATGTATTCTTAGAAAACCGTTACGCGGCCCCTATTGGTCCACTGCCAAAACACACATCCTGAACTTACACACCACAAGACTAAACACGGTGTATGAAGTGTTTTTATGAACACAAGCATGTTACACATTTACACAAGATGTGTTTCTACAGCATACAAATAATAGTATTTGTTTATATTAAAATAAACGAGAAAACTGGAGGATTACAACAAATGCGCAATTTCTGTTTCCGACTTAAAGTGAAATCGTATGTGTTAAAGTAATACAATAAATGTCTCTCACCGCTCAGAAGCAAAGAACAGAAGAGTATTAAGAGATTCTTCATGATGATGTTTCTCTGAGGTGCTCTCAGACGGTCTGAGATCAGTGATACAGGCGCACTGTACCAGTCAGAGCATGTCACGTGATCTCTGCAAAGGATGCTGCGCACGTCACACTATTTGAAAGTGTCGTGAAATGAACCCGAGAACAAAAAGAGCTATAAAATGGCGCTAATGTAATTATTTAAAAACACAGTGTCCTCACTGTACCACTCTACTAAATAAATGAGCACAAGCAGCTTATTAATTAACAGGGTTTGAACAATAAATGTCTGTATGCAGTCTGTAAACATGTGGTGTAAATATGTGTCAGTCAGTGAGAGAGTGACATAATATTCATGATCAATGCCCAAAAGCGCTTTGGGTTTGGCAGAAGACACGTGCTGCACTGTAACTCTGTTCTGTCTGTTATTCGCCATTTCATGCAGTTTCGAGCGTCTCAGGAAGCGCGCGCGCATGCGCTCTACAGTTGTTGACGCCTGACGGGCTTCCTGCATGGGCTGGTCCGCTGTACATTAATTGTGTTTGGCTGCGTTCCTCTTTCTTCTGCTTCTCTTTCTTTCAGATACTCTCAGTGGAGGATTAAACATGTTTCAGTAACATTCAGTAACATTTTTAAATATCATATCAATATTAATGTTTATTCTGTTACATTTATATTTTGATCTAAGTGAGTTTTGTTCATATTTATTGTGAGTGTCAAAGGGTCAAACTTCAGACACAGACAGAGAAAAAAGCTAATCGTGTGGTTTAAAACATTAAAGGACTAGTGAAGTGTTTACGATAGAGTTCATCTTGACGGTTGTGATGTTTGTCGCCCATAACAGAAGCGCAGATGAATCTGAGCGCGGTGTGATTCTGACCTCTAGTGGTGAGATGAGGAAACTGCAGTAGATGTGATTATGTTGAGGTGAAATATTATGGATTTATGTATAGAAACGAATTATAAAATTATTGATTTCATTCTGCCACCGTGATTATTAATTTGAATATATGTGTTTGTGACTGCAGGTTTGTGTGGTGGTGAGTGATTTTGTCACTGTAGATGTTGTTTTTAAGACCAGCAGTGGTAAATGTAAACACAACTTAAATATATATACATGTTAATAACATTCACAGCGACTGCTGAAACAGACATTGTTGAACATTTGTTCATGAAGCCGACTGGAACTCAAAGCAACATAAAGTTAATTTAGTGTGAAATGAGAAGTGAGAGCTGAGCAACACAAACACAGAATGAATGTGTGAAAAACATCAAGGTGTGAGCTACAGTTAAACTAGTGAAAGAAAAGAAGAACTGAAAAAATACTGAACACATGAACTATGAATGTCTGAGGCTGAAGTGTTACTGTATATAAACGGTGTCGCTTTTCCTGCCAACATCTCACTAAATACATTCTGTTATGAGTTACTCACAAGATGTCCATTAAAGTAAAATGATAGAGATTGATAAACTTCTTAGAAAAGACGTAAATGCAGACATCAAAAAGACTTCTCCCAGATGTGCTATCAGTGATGGGATATATCACCCTCCAAAGGGCACTTGAGAGTGAACACAACCATGGCCGCCACACTAAAGGGTCACTCCAAACCAATGGATGAATGGTCCAACTGATGGACACTTGATTCTGTGTTATGACGACACCTCCTCATGCTGTGCTCTGAGTTTATCAGGTCAGTGTTGAAGTGCAGTGACTTACATGAATGTGATCTGTTGTCTTAAACATGATAAACATGGGCCTACAGTCTACAGGCCTACTTCATTTATTTGACTGTTACTTTAATTGACCCATTTTGGTGGAATAGTATTGTATCCTGTTGTATATATTTGTTGTTAGAACAGTATATTAGTCTGTAAACACCCACATGTTATATTGAATGTTTAATTTGATTGAACGTGGTGACTCGTAAGCCATTGCTGGAGCGACGCCTCCGCCTAACGGCCACTCGTGTGTGTTTCCCTTTGACCTGTTCCTTATCAGTTGCATTAAAATGCCTGTGTGTATCAGTATATTAGTCGTAAATGTCATGTTACATTAACTTATTGATTGTTATTATTTGTTGTATAACAGAAACCACAAACAAACAACCCCCAAGAATGTATACATCTATCATTGGCTGATGGCAAAATGCCCAATAATTTACTGGAATAAATCAGTGATTTCTTTATAATTTACAAGAATATTATTATTGCTGTTTTGAATGATGTGTATTATAACATTGTAGTCACGTGATGCTACAGAGTAATCAGGTACCTAGCATCCCAGCTAGCACACGTTCGTCTGTAATACGTCTGCTAAAGATCTGGAAAACATCTGCTAATTATCTTAGGAAGAGAAGTTTTACGTCCACTCAAAATCATAAACATCTTACAGACATCTATATGACATCTGACAGCACACGTCTCTGAGACGTGTTGCAGATGAGCAAACTATGTATTGCAGATGTAAATGCAGACATCAAATAGACACCTGGCAGATGTAGTGTGCTATCAGGTCAAATAGTTATAATTAAGGAGCATAACGTATAAAACACTTTTATAGTGTGTTGATTCTCTCCATATAGCCTCAAAATATCAACTCTAGACCTTTTCAAATCCCATTCCTCTCTCTTCATCCTTGTTATGCACATTAGGCAAGCAATGCCAAACATATGACTTTCAAGACAAGAATCCCGTTCCTTCAACACTTTTAACATACAACTTTCTTTACCTTTTTATGTAAAACCTTTCCACACCTTAGGATTCTTTTCTTTGCATCACTCAAACCCACACATTTACTAATTTCTTTCCCTTTCCCTTTCCCTTTCCCTTTCACTTTCACTTTTACTTTTATGTTTTATGTTTTCCCTCTTTCAACATTTTTCCCCTTTTCTTTTCCTAAAGCCCCAAACTGGAGTGTTTCAACAGTCTCTTATAGTCTGTATCACCTGTCTGGAATAATTGTCTCAGTTAACATCAGTTCCCCATCAGTGTAGTGGTTCGTGCCTAACATCACCAGAAGAGGGCGACATACAGACACAAAGTGAGTTCAAACAGTGATTGAGAGCAGTAAGATCATACAGTACATACAGAATCAGAACTCATTCAATTCAATTCAATTCAATTGTATTTATATAGCGCTTTTCACAATGTGCATTGTTCCAAAGCAGCTTTACAGGAGCAAATAAGAAAAACACAGAAAGGTAAAACACAGCACAGTGCATGGTGTTTATAGACCAAGCAAGATCATTATAATAAATAATATCTNGCAATAGGTTAAAATAGAACACCCTTTCTTACATGGATATGTTAATGTTCAGTTAGACAAGAAGATTTTCTTTCCACAAGATGGTTTATTATTAACATTGTAGTTTTTATTTATTTATGTGTTTTATGCAAAGTAAAACTGTTGGTTTACAATAACAGTAAAATTGTAACATTGAAAAACATTGAAAGCATCTTAATATCACCACTAGGCAGAAATTATGCATTGTCATATACAGTGTTATTCATTTTTAACACTTTTTTTTCAATTGCCTTTTTTTTACCACAGCACCTTACTCGACTATGGAGTATATCACATTCTCTGGGTTTGTAGTTGTTATGTTAGGATTTCTCTATAGGTACCTACCTCAGTTCATTGCTGGTAAGTCATAGTTGTTGATCTCTTCATGTGATTACTGCACTTTTCATCATTTTGCGTTTAATCCTCGTCAATATGCATTGTTTATTTAATTGTTGTACTACATACCTGTGGAAACTGTAATGTTAATTTTCTCTTTCTTTTAGCTCGAAAAGCTGCTAGTAAGGTGAGGAATTACTATGATGAATAATGATGCGACCAACATTCCCTGTGCAAATGAAAAATGACTTCGATTCTAGATGATTAAGTATGGGATAATGTATGGGCAGCCGGTTGTTATCGCTTGTATCACACTAAATGGGCTTATTTCGCTATAAAAGCCAGCTGCTTGTACATTATCAAGCTTATTACATGGCTACTTGCCACGTGAGAAAAAAAATGGAAATGAAATGTGAATTTGGAATTTGAAATATTTGATTAGCTCATTTTTACCGAATGCAGACCTTTTGCGAGGAAAAGCTGTTTATTTTCGGTTTTAAGAAACGAAGTTCAGATGTCAGGAACAGGCCATTTGGTTTAATCATTTGTAAATATAATGTCATATATGTTATTAAAATATATATTTACGTTTAATTTGTCAAAAAAAAAACCTGTCAAAATGATTTGTTGCATCCAGTTATTAATTTTGGGAGGTTGTTATCTGCGAATAACGAACCTGCAGTTGCGACTGGCCAATCAGAATCAAGCATTCCAACGAGCCGAGTAATAAATGTGAATACGATCAATGAGCTCTCTGTGCTGTTTGTTATGTGTGTGTTTTTTTATATGTGCCTGTGTGCAGTATTATGTCTGGCGTATTTATGTACGTATGTGTGTGCGTTTATTTGCCAAATGTAAAGTCTTCATACACTGTATGTAGATTGTACTGTCTCTTGTGTGCAGAGGTATCTAGAGCTCATGCGAAGATTCTGTACGGCCGTCATGGAAACCGACAACAATCCTCCTCCTCTCACGCCTCGTCTCCGTCCTGCTGATTCCAAGAGCAGCGAGCACCGCTTGTTCAGCCCCGACAAAACGTTGCAAAACGTTTTTTAAACGGAAACGGTGGTGCGGTTGAACGCCCTGTTGTGATGACGCAAGAGTTGAACTATGGCAGCTGAGAAGGCCATTCTTTGAGTTCTTTTTGAATAATTTTCGCCAGATGAAATCGGTATAAATACGTGTTGAATACTGCAAAATACATCTCTTCTAATATCTTCAATTGTTGCGTATACCGAGCTGCAGCGGACACATTTAAACGACTTTACTTGGTCCGATTGTTGGAGCTGTCTCTTTAATACCGCGTGGGTTAGATACATGTTGCTGCTGATTGGGCTGACATTCTTGACACACCCACCAACAAGAGAAAACGTATCTCAAACCCTGTTGCACACCGTTGCAAACCGTTTCCAGCAAAACGTTGCGCACCGGTTTGAGCTTGAACATGCCCCAGGTGTTCTTCATGACAAAATGGGGAGTATGCTGTGAAATATATTTTCAGATCTCATGGTTTATATTGTTTACACAGGCTGTTAAGGCCATTGTTTTTTTTTAGGCTAATTGGCATTATTTCTCTTTATATAATTTTAATTTTTAATTGTACATTTAGCAGATTTTAATTTTAGAGGCAAAAACGACTTCTTAAACAATTCGCAAAAAAAATCTTTGTTGGAGCCTCTATTTGAATATTTTATCCTTTTTTATTTATTGTCCTTTTTTCTTTTGAATTGTTTTTTTTATCAGCACTTTATTGTGCTGCTGAACCATATCAGCAAAACCAAATGAGCCAGTATAGTGTTCCAGTGAGTAGATTCATGTATATTATTATGGAAATTGGAAGTGCTGGTTTTTTTGTCAGGTTGCAATAAGTTATACTTAGAACGTGTTGATTTGACAGTTGTACCTGCTGGTATCAGCAATTCTTTTGCTAAAACAAGTTTGAAAGTTTGATCTCTAGAATCAATGAATGTTTCTTCTCTTTGAATTGTATGTTAAAAATGGACAAAAAATACCCGTGATATATAAAATATTATATATATAACTCTGTTTGAATATTGACTGTCAAATAGTTTTATTTAAAGTACATTATCTAAATTTTTGTTCATACTGTTTGTATTTATTTGTTGTGGGTCAATGTAAATAAAAAGGAATTGTATAGATTTATTGTCTCTTTAAGTAAATATAAATATACTACCTGTAAACCGGTGTTTTTTTGACACAGCTAGCAGCCCACATTGTAACATGTGATGCCATTTAAAGAACGAGTCGGATTTGATAAACAGAATACGTGCCTTGCTCGGGCCCGCATCTGTCTAGCGACATCATGTGGCCGAAGACTGAATGACTGATATACAGTTTGAGATTCCGGAAGTATCGTTGTCGTCACTGTTACTAAATTAATTCAGTGAAACGAAAGTGAAAGTAGATTACGTTTGCATGGCTTTAATAAGAAACTGGGATGACTGTCCTAAGGACGACATTAGACATGATTTGGGGTTTGGGGCTTCTTATCCTTGCGCTTTTATGCTTAGGTAAGTTATTTATTTATGGTGATTGTTTAGAATCGCCTGAATGTTTGATAATTCGTTTCATTGTTACTACACGATCTTATATCGCTCATACGATCTCAAGTCCTTAACATATCAAGTCTTGCTTCGTTTTTGTTACATTTATGTAATATAATACAGATTAATTTAACATGTGCATGTAATGAAAGCAGGAACTATATTCAAAAACAACCCTCACAACACAAAGGAAACAGTCGTGTTTTGAAGATTGCTTGTTTGTACTTATTTTGTTTAACCTTTAGCTCCCAAATCTTTTTTTCTTCCACCAGGTGTAAATGGATCTCAATCTGTTGATGATCTTCAATGGCTTCCTTGTCAGTTTGTGGATGAGAAAGTTCACGTGAATGAAGAGGGCCACATAGAGACTCAGTATATCCACAGAGAGGCTGTGATTCAGTTTGGTATTGATGGTGACAGACCTTTATACCCCACTATAACCTTCCTTATTACAGGTTAGTGAACGTTCCCTTACTATAACTCATATATTTGTTCTTTCAATAATGAGCTAACTGTGTGTTCATTTGTTGTGTCTCATGCAGCTTCTAAAGTTGATATGAGGCGTTATTTGGAGGGAGGAGAGGACTCATTAAACTGTGAGATCCGGAGACACAACACTGGAGGGATTGTAATGCGTTGGCCTGCTATGGGAGCACAAGAGCATGACGTCTGGTTCAGCTGTACATTACGTCACACTAAGGGAGCGTTCATCATCACCACCTTCCTGAGACACACCCCTTCTGCTCCTGTCGGGGGACAGGCGGACTCTCTACAGAGGCTAATAGTAAATGATAAAGATCTCCTTACAACATCAGGTAACAGAGTCAATAACAATATCACGCCATTAAACTGCACCCATCGCTTTAAGCAATGCTGGTCTTCAACGTGTGTTCATGTGTTTGCCAGCTGGGATGATTATCCTGACACAGACCCCCTCTGCGGAAGTGGGCTTCCTGAAGGAACCCACTTTGCACTGTCAGTTTGCAGTGGATCACAAGCAGGCTAATGTAACAGTGGAATGGCGACTTCAGCGACACGGGGAACGCAGCAAGCTGTTTAGCTACTCCAGTCGCACAGGGAGATCTGAGGGTACCGGAGTCTCCATCAAAGCCATCGGCGCTGGAAATGCCTCCTTTAAACTTCCACCCACCAGAAAAACATCAGAGGGCACATACATCTGCTCTGTTCTCATCCCTCCTCTCTATGGCAGCGATGATATCCTTGTTAGCCTCAGCGGTGAGATGTCAAACTTTTGTATGCTTGTGAATAAAAAACAGAGAATATTTCATGTGTTTAATGTCTTTATCTGTTCCACAGAACAACCCCGCGTGTCTTTGAATGTGGGCTCGCCGTTTTCTTTGACACTTGGCGAGGACAAGAAGGTTGTGTGTGATGCAGAGGGATACTATCCACTGGATGTAAACATGGAGTGGTTACGGGAACCAGTCGGCGGTAGCCCTACACCTGTGTTTCTGAAGAATGTTCTGTACTCCAGTCATCGGGTTCACCAGGATGGCACATACTCTCTCTCAGCTTTTTTTCTTTTGCAGCCTGGCCTGGAGGACTCGGGATATAAGTACACTTGCAGGGTATCCCATAAGTCCTTGCTCACTCCCATCCGCAAAAGCTTTATTCTCTCAGTCACAGGTGAATCAGATGTAAACACAAATATGTGACCCTGGATCACAAAACCAGTCTTAAGTAGCACAGAAACATTTTTAGTAAAAGCCAAAAATACATTGTATGGGTCAAAATTATCTTTTTTTTATGCCAAAAATCATTAGGATTTTAAGTAAAGATCATGTTCCATGAAGATATTTAGCAAATTTCCTACCATAAATATATCAAAACTTTATTTGTGTGAGTGGATGGCCTGCTACAGTGCCTCCGATTAACAACTTCGAAGGCGATTTTCTCAATATTTTGATTTTTTTGCACCCTCAGATTCCAGAGTTTTAAACTGTCGTATCTCCACCTGATATTGTCCTATCCTAACAACCCATACATCAATAGAAAGCTTAATTATTCAGCTTTCAGGTGATGTGAAAATCTCAATTTTGAAAAATTGACCCATGAGACTGGTTTTGTTGTCCAGGGTCACATGTTCTCTTGTATGGAAAACACCTTAATATCCTATAAATTAAATATTCATTCTGACCACTAGGTGGCAGACGTGGTGTAGTGCCATAAACAGAATTTTTAACGCTTTTCAATGCACTTTGTCCACAGAACCTGACTCCACTCTGTGGTATATCACAGTCTTTGGATTTATAATTGTGATGTTAGGAATTCTGTTTTGGCTGCTGCCTCAGTTCATTACTGGTAAGTCTAATTTATTTGCTAATTTATTTATAGTCAACATTCTCTTGAACATAATTGCAGTTGTTTATCTCATTATTTTACATACCTGTTGAAACTCTATTGCTCTTTTTTCTCTTTTAGCTCGAAAAGCTGCCAATAAGGTGAGGAATTACTGCGACGAATAATTAACAATGACCCCAATTGTAAATTAAATGAGATGAATGGTCTCTCTGTGCTGTTTGTTGTGTGTGTGTGTGTGTGTGTGTGTGTGTGTGTGTGTGTGTGTGTGTGTGTGTGTGTGTGTGTGTGTGTGGGTGTGTGTGTGTGTGTGTGTGTGGGTGGGNTGTGTGTGTGTGTTTTATATGTGCCTGTGTGCCAGTATTTGTCGGCGTATGTTGAAGTGTGACGTAAGTGTGTGCGTTTATTTTCCAAATGTAAAGTCTCACACACTGTATGTTTAGATTGTGTCTCTTGTGTGCAGAGGTTCTGAGAGCTCATGCCTGAGGATTTCTGTACGGCGTCATGGAAACCGACAACACATCCTCCTCCTCTCACGCCTGTCTCCGCCTGCTGATTCCAAGATCAGGTGCTCTTCATGGGAAAAAGGGGAGTGCGTTGTGAAGTATATTTCCAGATCGTATGGTTTAGGTTGTTTACAAAGGCTGTGAAGGCCATCACTATTTTTTAGGCTCCCTTAACAGAAGAATTAAATAAGGCCTTCTTATTAAATCTCTTTTTATAATAAACAATTTAGAAGATTCATAAATGCTTTCCAAAATGCACTACAATGTTATTGCCAAAACAATTTAGAAATCATAATTTGTACAAATATCCTTTCATAAGGATAACATTTCTAACATTTATACATTTCTTTGGCTTTAACTGAAAATAAGATATATAATGTCTTTCATAATATCGATATATAATTCTTGTCAAAGTTGATTTAATTCAAGAAGAAAACTTTTCATTTTCAAATGAAATCTGCCTCTGTTGTTTGAAAAAAATATACTTGAACTTTAATTGTACTATTTGTATTAATTTTTGTTGACAAAATAAAATATTTGGGTTTAATTTTGTATTTTTATTATTATAGCATCATATTGGTATATATCAATCTTCAGGGGACACATGTTGGGTGTGATGCGAGGTGGTTGTTGTTTTCATATCATGGTGAAAGGCAACACCAGTGTCGCAATGAGGCCTGTCAGGTTTTGAAGTATTCTTGTATAAATACTCACTGGTCCACATGTAGCTACTGTGGGGCATCTCCCTGACTCCCAGTTAGCTGCACTATAAACACGTCACTCAGAAATGGCAGCTGTTCCCAAATGGCACTTGGTACATTCCCCTTCTCCCAAAGTACCCTAACCATTTCCCCCTTACCCTCATATTCATATTATACCAGCTAGCCATTAGAAATAAAAATAAAAAATGAGATTTAAAAAGAATGAAAATAGATGGAGAGCAAATGGTTGCTCCTCTGTCTTCTCCTTATTTTTTCCCCTGGCAACACACTGTACTATAGTTCTGTCTAGACTATGGTCACACCTCACAGTTTTAGAAGAGATACAATGTCTCAAAATTTCAGACGTCAAAGTCTGCAATCAGAAGTTTGTGTCTTCGATATAAAGAGTTTGTTTGCAAAAATAGATAGAACTCCATTTTATTGTGCATTCCAATTAATATCAATCAAACTGTAGTTGGATTGTTTTGATTAAGTAATAATAACTAAAAAACATGCAACACAATAAAAACATAATAACACAATAAAAAACATGATTTTTGAAAATGTTAAAAAAGTTATCCATTTTTGCAAATGAACTCATATTGACTCATTTCTCATGATTTTTTAGGGCTGCACAATATGTAGAAATGATCAAAATATTGCAATATGCACACTGCAATGGTTTGTAATAAGGATTTTATGTACTGCAACAATGGCTGTTCACTTTCAGAGGTTAGAAAAATGCTTTCCTTTCCAAGAAAGAATGTAAAACATGTATGTTGGTTATAAATGTGTTTTTTTTGTTATAATTTTCAATTTATACATATTTTAATTTAATTTAATTTTACAAAGTTACGGTATTATTGCATATATTGCATTATTTAGCAAGTTATGGCATATCACATTTTTCTTCAAAATTGTGCGGCCATATTTTTATTTCTAACAGCAAATCATCTGAGCTATGCTCTCCATATTCATTTTATAGCTCTATACTCCACTGTACAGGATGTCAATAATCATATCTGCCTCTATCCTTGAGAATGTTAGGAGAAACATCTGAGATAAAGTTAATTCTTAAACCAATGTTTGAGCTATGACAAAGCTATAACTTCTGAGCAATACCATTTCTTCAAATGCACAAGCTGCTTTATTTTGTATGCATTGCATGTGTGTATGCATTGGACTCTGCCCTGATGCTGTGGGTGCTGGCCAAACGGGCTCAGTGGAAACTGGCATGCCTGGTGGGTCACCAGCCATTGGAAGGTCAATACCCGGCCAAGCTTTGCTGCTCTACGGAAACAGCTGCCCGGGGACCATGTGAGGCTTATGCCTTGAGAAATCAAGAGTCTCTATTACACCAAATGTAGTGATGAGTGGCTGTCTGATCTGTTATTAGCTCTGCCAGTTTCCATTCAACCCATTGACATTTTGACCAATGTAATTTTTTCGAACCTGTTATGAAAATTAGGTAAAGAGGGTCTTACAGCAAATTTAATGAGCCAAGCTGAGTTTGATGAATAATTTGTGTTTATTAACCCTCTCCCTACCCGGACCTCCACGTGCCACAGCAGGCGACCATGTGGGTCCGTCTTCCCCACAGATGGGATTTAAAAACAAACAGGCCTGGTCACTCAGGGAGCGTAATATAATTCAAAGAGAACTGCGGGGAAAGCTTGTTTTCTTTCCAAAGCCCAGAAACGCAGAACCAGGTGCCAGGAGATCCACCTGTAAGTCTGCTCAATACTCTCGGTAAATCGATAATGGATTAATTGATTGTTTGTAATGTACAGGCAAATATTTCTCTGTGGGACTTTCAGGCACCATAATAAAATAAAGATATTTGATTTTCAAGCAGTGAAATCAATAAAGCTGCTCTTTAGGAAACCAGCCACATTTTATTACTGCAGTCTGCTGTCTCAGACATCAGGGTAGATGGCACTTGATTTTGCCTTATTCCAGCCATAAGGAATTAACCTGCGGTTAAGTGTGTGCACAGCAAATTTGTTCTCCTGTCTGTCCCAGATGGTCTAATACTTTACTCAGAGTATTTGCTCAGCATTTGTCTCATCAGACTTTATGTGTGCCACATAAACTTGCAAGGCATTTGTCTTCCATAAAATTCCAACTTTCCACTAAATGTTTCAGCAGAAGGTTTTCCCTTTCTTCCAATGCCTTATTCATCAAGCTTATTTCAGCGTATGTCTTTTTTGATCTTTTTATCCCGTTTTATTTTCTTCGCTCTGTATATCCTCTCTTCTTTCCTGTGTCTTTGTGTTTGTGTGCATGTGTATGCTTTGCTTTCTTGCAGTGTCCTGACCTTTTGAACCATGTGGCCTGTGTTTGAAGTCTGGTGGTGCAGAGATGCAGATGAGAGACTCTGGTGAGACCACGGCCCTAAATGAGAGACCTCACGTTTAACCAGTGGAATGAAAAATAGCATGGAAAGATCTCTATGCTTGCGTTTGCCTCCCTAACCTGCATTAATCTGTCTGTGGTTTGTGACCTTAAATTGGAACCCTCACGTCTCGTTCCCCTAACTGTCTTTCCGTTCTCCTCGCATCTCGGTGTTCATCTCAATGGTCGAATTTCTTCCTCTGGCCGGGACTGGCTGACACTATGGCTTGGATTATTTTTAGAGTGTGAGATAGTTGGTTGGTAGACGATACGTCTTTTCACTGCATCTGATGACACCTGTGAAGAACATTGATATGTGTGTAGTAAAGATCTTGATGAATATGCTAAACATCACCATCATGGACTCTTAACAGTTATGGAATCTCTATCACTAAAGTTTTTTTCCACATTTATTCACATCTAATTCAGTTTTCCTTAAAGGGATAGTTCACCCAAAAATGAAAATTCTGTCATCATTTACTTACCCTCTTCTGTAAAATATTTTGAAAAATGCTGGTAACCGAACAACGTTACCCATTCACTTCTATTGTATGGACACAAAACCAATGCAACTCAATGGGTACTGCCATTGTTTGGTTACCAACACTCTTCAAAATATCTTCTTTTGTGTTCTGTAAAATAACGAAAGTCATACAGGAAATGGCAAAATGGTGAGTGAATGATGACAGAATTGTCATTTTTGGGTGAGCTATCCCTTTAAAAAAACCTAATACAAAATAGCTTCATCATTACAGAGGATGGTGTTAAAATGGTTCAGTATGGCAATTAAAAACTCAGTTGTATAAATATAACCAAGATATAACAAGTTTATAACATGCAATTTATGTGTTCTCATGTGTACACATTTTAGCATCTGGAATATGATTTATGACAATTTGATATTTATGAGATCATAGAAAATGCATTTATAGCTACAAATAGGACTCATGTGGAATCAATATTTTTGACATAATTAAAAGTTAGGATTGACATTTGTGTTTAAATGCAGATGGCTTTCTAATATTATGTAAATGTATAAACACATAAATAATTAAATGTGAATGAGATGAATGGTCTCTCTGTGCTGTTTGTTATGTGTGTGTATGTGTTTTATATGTGCCTGTGTGCCAGTATTTGTCGGCGTATGTTGAAGTGTGACGTAAGT
>NW_026634148.1:0-30856 GCF_024868665.1 Triplophysa rosa
CTCAGTAAAGCAGCTTTGCAACCATGCAAAACTGTGAACAATGCTGTAGAAATAAACTTCAGTTGAATCCGTCACCTGATATGACTGATATCAAACTCATTTCCGCTAAATGCCCAAATGTAAATTTCTGTAATAATTATAGGGAAACTCACACTTATGACTCTTACAAAGCCTACAAAGAGTTTGACTAGAAGAAAAAGCCCATGTTTAACCTAAAACACGACCTGGATGAGTTCTACTAGATTCCTGTTCATAAGATTAATTCAGTAGCAGAACGTTGAAGTTTTATCCTGTAAACACATCCAACAAACTGCTCATTCAATCTTTAAGTGTGTTTAAGTCTCGGGTTAAAAAAGTTTAAAAGAAAATCATGACAACAGACCAGAGATGTAGTGAAACAAAATGCTGCGTTTAATGATTTTACATCAAAAAAGTTCAACAACATTCACTCCTGAACGCTGTGCCTTCTTTGCATATAATTACCTTTTAAGAAACACGATATACAAATTTGTCAGGGTTTGAGACAGCGAGGAAGATGAGAGGTAGAAAAGAGGTGAGTGAAGACATAAGGCTGATGATGATGAAAGGATGAGGCAGAAAGCAGACGCGTGTTAATGTTGCTGAATGATTTTCTCCCGAAAGAATAAAATTAAAAGAAAAAGAAATGACGCAACTAAAAAAATTAAAATGAAGGTGATCTAAGGTATAAAAAAGGTTTAAAAGGAAAAGCCAAACTCTGATGGAGAAAAACAGGCAGTTAGCCACTTCAAGTAGAGGGATTTCCCAGTGTCCAGTGCCGTGGTGGGCCGCGGGCGGGCGGGGGGAGAGAGAGAAAGAAAGGGGTGTGGTGGGATCTGTAAACAGACTTTTCTAGCAAACATCTCATAGTGTCTTTAACCCTGTTCAAATTCTGTAATTCCAAAGCTAAGCCTTTTCTTCACCATAAAATAGACCAAAGAAAACAAGTCACAGCTGCTCCATTAACCCGAAACACCAGAAAACAAACAAACAAACAAACATGCTTGCTAGAAAAGTTTGTGCTGTTCTCCGGTGGGTGGGGCAGACTGTGGGAGAGGGGCGGGGCCATGTCAGGAAGGGTGGGGTTATCTACATCACAGCGCAAGACGTCCGACCCTGTGGAGCTCCACCGTCCATCTTCTCGGCCTCCAGGATTATCCTCTTAAACACTTCCACAGCGGTCTGAAAACACACCAAACACAGATGAGTGAAACGCATTCATTTATCACACAATCTCACCACAGACAAAAAAAAAACAGAAATCACTGGAGCAGCTCTACTAAGAGACAGCTTTTGTTTTTACAGGTATAACTTGAATGTTTGCTTATAGTCGATATGTTTCATGAACAGCTGCTTTGTCGCAATGAAAATGGTAAAAAGTGCTATATAAATAAAGCTGAGTTGAGAATGATTCCACATCTCACAACAAAAGCTGTCGTGTCGAGGGGAATCTGAACTCTGATGTGGAAAGTGAAGCTGTAATATGGGATGTGATGTGGTAAACTTGAGTCTGTTCATGTGTTCAGTCTACAGGACAAACTGAGGCTGGAAACACCCGAATAAAGTTTACTGGATGGTAAAATGGTATGTTAGTGGTATTAATATTTCAAATGACCCTACATCAGGAAGTAAGAACTTTCTTTCTAAAACTTCTCTTGAGCAGATGTCAAGAACAGTGGGAGGGGCTTGATGACATCATTTATTACAGAGGTGGAGCTACTCATTACATTTTAATAATCAAGGACCTGATCAATCACCCAGAAAAACCAAGAACATGTAATGAAGTAAACAAGACAAGTCGATTCATGTTGCTTTTATCTCCAACTCAAAAACTTAAAACATTCCTGGAATATTACAGGATGAATTCAAATATAAATCTATAACAAACTGTTCGAACAGCATCAGTGAAGCTGAAGAACATGAATGTCTTTACATCTGATAGAAAACATCTCATCACCTGGTTCTCTTTCGCAGAGGACTCCATGAACGCTGCGTTCCATGAATCTGCCACCGCTTTACCCTCTTCACAACTGATCACACTGAGAGTGAGAGAGAGATGAAAGTATTTGTGTAACTCAGTTATTGACTTTATATTCTATTTATTCATCTCAAATTCATCATTCATTCATTCATTACTAAACTCACGTCTCACGCACTAGAATAAGACTGAACGTCTTCACCTGGTCTGTGACAGACAAGCACAAGTTAAAAATGAATCCCTGACGTAACCGGAGTCGTAGCAACACCTGACAGTTACTCCATCCGTCTCACCACCATCTCCACAGAGCTCAGGTACGTGACAGTCCCTAACCAGCAATAATATTCACATCCTGCTCTCATGAGGGGGAGTGATGACATCACATCCTGTGCAGCTAACATCATCTGACTTCCTGTTCATTCCCTGAGGATAACTGTGATTTACAATGACAAGTGAAATATCCGTACTAAACTGGATTTGAACTGATGTGTAATAAATGTGTTGATAGCATCATGATGTCAACGACCTTGTAGTTTCAGTACAATTCTGTGGGGTTGCTATGGCATTCTGGGGGGTCTCTAAGGTGTTGCTTACTGCCCATGTTTGCCTGATATGTGAGTGTCTAGAGTTGCGTCACCTGCTTTATATCACTCACAAAACATCATGTTCACTAAACTTCAAAAGGCATTCTGGGTAACAAGACTGAGAGCCGTTTATCACAGCGCTAAAACATCCGTTCCAGAGAGATCAACTCATAGCTAATGCTAATCAAACACACACACATGCCTTCATGAGAGATGTGTGGTCCGCTGGTTCCCAGTCTGAAGAGTTCAAAGGTTTGCAGTGGGACGGAAGTTTAAGGGGTTGTGGGAGATTTTGATCAACATGGAAAATAAATTCTGACAACCAATGACATCACATGACCCACAAAAGTTTACTGCCATTTAATTTTCCTTCAATGGCAAAAGACCCATAAATAGATCATTAAAACAAAGCCCATCATTAAAGACACTAAACCACAAGACTAACACACTTAGTCTACATGACTGTACATTCTTCTTCTCACAAGTCTCGTGAGGAAACATCACATGACATATTCATTACTGATGTCACCTACCGTTCCATGTGAAGATCTTTCTTATTGCCCACCAGCATTATGGGAACTCTGTGAGAAAACACAATAAGAGTCTGCGTGACAAAAAACATCTGATAACGACGAAGATCTCGATTCATCTTCAGGGTGGAGTTGCACCAGCCATTCATAAGTTCTTGAATGAGAACGTTAAAGCCCATTGCACATTGAGTCCAAAAATTGCGCACGTTAAAAAATAAATACGACCTCACGTTGTGTCAATCACATTTACACACTGCCTCCGATATTTTCGTCCGTCATAAAAAAATTCGGACCGGGTTCGATTTTCTGCGTTTTTCGCAACCGTATCAAGCATTTTGAGTGGCCTTTTTGAACAATTCAGAGACACGAGAGGCAAATACGAAAAAACGCATACGAAAATTTCGGACTGTATGTGCAAAGACCTGAAGTCCACACTAGAGGCTTAGTAACTACCAGCTAGTTTGTAACTAACTCTGCACGTCATCCGGTTGCATCATTTGCTCTTAAGGCAGAACGCAGCTAGTAGTTCGTAAGCTCTCCGTAAAGTAATGCGTAGTCGCATAATATGACGTTTCCCTTCCAATAGTTCAACAGCCTTTAAATTCCTGAGAAAAAGTTGTGCTGAAGTGTTGTGAATTTCAAAACGTTCTTGATGTAAACTTACTTTACCTCACATAATAACGGTAAAATACGTTTTTTATTAAATATAATACTACCTATTTGTGAATAACATAAGTATTTAATTAAATATTTTATGTTGAACAAAATAAACAAAAACAAATGCCGATTAAAAATAATACAACATATATAATCATAATACGTGTAATACGGGTGATTGAGAGGCGTGCTAGGACGGGTTCTTGTTAGAAAGGCTAATAAAGTAATGTCATCACATAATGTTTTAAAGGTGCGTGACTGTAAATGTCAACATGATCACAAGTGTTTAAAGTATTGAAGAATGTCGAGTGAAACTACAGTTTATTCAGTTAGTTCAGTGAGTCTGCAGTTGTATTCCTACAGTTACTCCTGACAGGAGGCTTCCGGAAATATTGAGTTGAAGCGTAACGTTACGTAGAAACTGAGTTGACTGGAGCAACTCAAGCACATTTAGTAGTGCGTAAATTGTAACTTAATGCCCATTTAAGTCAATAACTTGCGCACAGCTGGTGCAACCGGCCCCAGAAGAACAACGATAGTTAATAATTAAACACAGAACACAAACACTTACTGTACTTTCCCAACCATATCCAACAACTTCTCATGGATAACTTTTATTACTTCAAAACTGAAACAAAGACACAGACATTAGGAACGGTGATTCATCTGTATGTTCATGCATATTTGTTTTTTGCTGTTTGGTTGTGAATAATTGTATGAATGTACCTTTTATTTGATGTGACCGAATACACCAGAATGTAACCGTTGATGTCTATAGAGTAAGTCTGTGGGAAGATGGAGTACTCATCCTGGAAAAACACAAACACATATCAAACACTTCCTGCTCGATGTTCTCTCAGATCAGCTCCACGTCTCATCTGTTCCACAGAAGAAAGAAAAGGAAACAACAGAACATGTGTGTCGTGTGACGTGTTCTCACCTGACCGGCTGTGTCCACCAGCTGCAGTGAATACTCCTGTCCATTCACCGTGATCATCTTCGTGAACGCTGATGAGAAACACACCAGACACAGAGTGAGAACACGTTTACAGCATCTCTCATACGCAAGTGAGTTTCTTATGAACTTCAGAGCTGAAGGTTTCCATCTACATGCTTGAAATCAAATTCATGTGCATCTGAACACATTACAGCAAAATGTCAAGAAAGGTGTCATACTCGTAGATAAAAATAATAAAACAGTGTGAAATGCCAAGATATCATTCTTTTCTTCACGTCACTGTTGACTGTTTGCTCTATTTGGCAGGGGTTTCAAAAACAGTCAGCCGAGTGTCGCAAATCCACCACGAGCACTACATGCTCGCATCCACTCTACATCCTCGGAAATCATCTGAGAAATGTGTGAGATTTCACCGGGCAAGACAACGCTAACTGTCCAGAATGATGTAGAAACACATCCCAGTGATGTAAAACATCTGACTGTGGAAAAGGTTTCACCCCAAAAGACAACGGGTCAGATGGAATGAAGGGAAAGGTGCAGAGAGAATGTGCAACACAGCTGAAGCGAGTGATATCACAGCTTTTCCAGTTGTCGTTTGATTGTAATGTTGTACCTCAGGCCTGGAAAGAGAGTACCATCATTCAGCTAAGGATCTTATCAACTATAGACCAGTGGCTCTAACACCTGTGCTCTATAGACCCCTTTCTCACCGACGTCACGCTTACGTCACAGCATTAGCTGGAGGCAAAACTGAAGGCGGCCAATAAAACCAGCACAGACTTGGCAGCATAAGGAGTTTAAAATATCATCTTGTTGTGTTGTTTAGTGCCACAATCCACAGAATACAGTCTCCAATTTGATATTTTAACACATAATGTTACCTACTGACGATAGCTGTAGTTAAACACAATAAAACTAGCGGACTGAACCCAAATGATCATCAAAAACGCTGGCGTTTCACTTCTTAACACTTCAGATTAAAAAGCTACTGTCTTCTGTTGGTGTGGATTATGATTTGTGTCTAAACACATCTCACGTAAGGTTGTTTTTCACGTAGCGTTAACTTTTGAACTCATAGGGTATGCTAGCTAACTTAGTTAGTTAGTTATATAATAAAGCAATAAGCCCCACGAAGCAGTGGGTTACAGTGCATTTTATAACAGCTAAGGGCGTTGTGGCACGACGCGAAGCGGAGTGCCTAAAACCCTGTAGCTGTTATAAAATGCACTGTAACCCACTGCTTCGCGGGGCTTATTGCTTTTATAAAACGGTTATTCCATATGTTTAGCAAGGTCTTTGGATGTTCTGCTTGATCCTGCTTCCTGCATCGCTGCCGGCAGCTTGTTTGTATCAGTGCGCTTCCCACTTCGCTCTAATATTAGTGTATTTTATTATCGTTAATTATTATTGTCGTTGCTAACTTATCCTGATATCTCAATAACCCTGTTCCTGTTATTTACTTGGAAGAGTCTAAACCAAATGTGATAGTTAACTTAACGCCGTTAGCATAGCAATAGCGTGTTAGCTTGCTTTCTGTTCACACTGTGGAATATCATCTTGCCTCTGGTTTGTCTTGTGTGCTAACTGTTTCTCTTTTTAAGCGAGTATACTACGATCCATCGAGCAACCTTGGTAAGTTGGAATTGCACTTCAAATCCGGTGAGTTATGGCTTCTATTCCTATTATTGTTACTTGCACCTCATGTCATATGTTTAGCTTAGCCTTCTCTGTCAGCTGCGAGGGCTTTATATGCGATAAATGCAGGGAAATAGTTAGGCTGACAGAGAAGATCTTAGAATTAGAGTCTCGCATCCAATCTTTATCTGAGGATAGTAAGAGTTTAACGACGATAGAAAACACTTTGGATGCGAGCAACATTAGCGCACACAGCTCGGTTCCGGTTGAAAATCCCCCGCAGCTGGGAAACTTCGTGACTGTGAGACGGCGTAGTCGCAGGACAAAACATCACTCGACCGTTCCGATTACAGTCTCGAACAGGTTTGCCCCGCTCAGTGACGCACCGACTGAGAAACCTGCTGAAAGTGCCCTAGTTATCGGTGATTCTATTGTTCGGAACGTTAACATAGAGGCACCAGCCACCATAGTCCAATGTTTACCGGGAGCCAGAGCGCCTGACATCAAGTCAAATTTAAATGTGCTGGCTAAGGCTAATCGTAAATTCAGTAAGATTGTCATTCACGTCGGCACAAATGATGTTCGACTCCGTCAATCGGAGATCACAAAAGATAACATTAAAGAGGTGTGTGAGCTCGCAAGCATGATGTCAGACACTGTAATATTCTCTGGCCCCCTCAATGCTTATCGTGGTGATGAGATTTATAGCAGATTATCATCACTAAATGGCTGGTTGTCTGAGTGGTGCCTGCAGAATGATATAGTTTTTATAAATAACTGGAAGAGTTTTGAGGGCAGACCTGACCTGTTGAAACGAGATGGTCTCCATCCCTCCTGGGCTGGGACTTCCATCCTGTCTAGAAATATGGCAAAAAGTCTTAATGCTAATGCTAAAACTTGACTCGCTGGGGCCCAGGTCAGGGAGCAGACAGTATGGCTTAACCAACTGTCTGCTTGCCGTCTCACGTCGCAGAATACACAAAATGTACAACATGTAGTAATCCGTTCTCCCAAACATCACAAAATAGAGACTGTGTCTGTCCCCCGGATTAGCAAACATAAAATAATGCGTAAACCTCTTGAAAGTAATTTAATAAACGTTAAACAAACTAAACATGAACAAAATACAGATAATCAACTGTTACGACTCGGATTGCTAAATATTAGATCTCTCTCTAATAAAGCACTTTTTGTTAACGATATGATAACAGATCATAAAATAGACATGCTCTGTTTGACAGAAACATGGCTAAAACCAGATGATTATATTGCTTTAAATGAATCTGTCCCCCAAGATTATTATTATAAACACGAGCCTCGTCTAAAAGGCAGAGGGGGAGGTGTCGCAGCACTTTACAATAACTCTCTTAGCATTTCCCAGAAGTCGAACTCTAAATATAATTCTTTTGAAGTCATGGTTCTTCATGTTTCAACACCTAATACTAAAGATAAAACACTTTTTAAATTGATTCTAGCTATTGTATATAGGCCTCCAGGGCACCACACAGATTTTATTAAAGAATTTGGTGGGTTCTTATCAGAACTAGTACTGGCCGCAGATAGACTCCTTGTCGTTGGTGACTTTAACATCCACGTAGATAACGTTACAGATGCCTTAGGAATGGCTTTCAAAGACACTCTTAACTCCATGGGCATTAGTCAACATGTGTCAGGACCCACTCACCTTCGTAATCATACTTTAGATTTAATACTGTCTTACGGTATAAATGTGGACGACGTTAAAATCCTTCAGCAGAGTGAAGACATTTCGGATCATTATCTGGTATTATGTTTGCTTCACTGGCCTACGGCTGCAAATAAAACTCATTGTTACAAATATGGTAGAACAATAACTTCAACTACCAAAGATGCGTTTCTCGATAATCTGCCCGAATTGTCTCAAATCATGAGAAATAACGTTGAAGATCTTGACATTACCACTGAAAATTTTAATTCCACCTTCTCGGTAACGCTAGACAAAGTTGCTCCACTACGTTTAAAGAAGATTAAAAATGGCAGCCCCACACCGTGGTATAATGAACACACTCAGGCTCTAAAGAAAGCGGCCCGAAAAATGGAGCGCAACTTTAAGAAAACTAAATTAGAGGTATTTCGTACAGCATGGAAGGATAGTATTCGAAAATACAGGAAAGCCCTAATAACTTCTAGATCCGCCTACTTTTCATCACTAATAGAAGAAAACCAGCACAACCCTAGGTTTTTATTTAACACGGTGGCTAAATTAACAAAAAATAAATCGTCAGTGACTTCTGATCCTGTATATCAGCATAGCAGTGATGAATTTATGAACTACTTCACATATAAAATCCAAGATATTAGAGAAAAAATTATAACAATGCAATCAGAAGTGAAACCCGCTGAACAAACTAACTACAGCGCCCTTAAGGAGAAAATGCAATTATTTTATACCGTAGATCAAGATGAGCTGTCTAAAATTATTAGATCATCTAAATCAACAACATGCATACTAGACCCTATACCTACAAATCTACTGAAAGAGATGCTCCCAGAAATTATAGATCCTCTTCTTGGTATTATTAACTCATCTCTGACATTAGGACATGTGCCTAAAGCATATAAGGTGGCTGTTATAAGGCCCCTTGTCAAAAAACCCCAACTCGACCCTAGAGAACTAAGGAACTACAGGCCTATATCGAATCTACCTTTCATATCTAAAGTTCTGGAAAAAGTAGTTTCAACTCAATTATGCTCCTTCCTCCAAAGGAATGACATCAATGAAGAATTCCAGTCTGGATTTAGAGCATGTCACAGTACAGAGACTGCTTTGATCAGAGTTACAAATGATCTGCTATTGGCGTCTGACCGAGGTTGTATCTCGTTATTGGTGCTGCTAGACCTTAGTGCTGCATTCGATACCATTGACCACAGCACACTCCTACATAGACTCGAAAATTATGTCGGCATTAAGGGAATAGCTTTGAAATGGTTTAAATCTTATTTATCCGACCGTTTTCAATTTGTAGCAATAAACAATGAGGTGTCACGCAAATCGCAAGTCCAGTACGGTGTACCACAGGGCTCAGTCTTAGGGCCTCTGCTCTTCGCATTATACATGCTACCTCTAGGAGATATAATAAAGCGACACGGAGTTAGCTTTCACTGTTATGCTGATGATACTCAACTTTATATTTCCTCGAAGCCTCATGAAACACAGCAGTTCCATCGAATAATGGAATGCATAGTCGATATAAAAAACTGGATGAGTAACAACTTTTTATTACTGAACTCGGACAAAACGGAAGTGTTACTTATTGGACCGAAAACTGCTATAAGTAACAACCAAGAATACTGTTTAACTATTGACGGATGTTCCATAAAACCCTCGTCGTCAGCAAAGAATCTTGGCGTTCTATTCGATAGTAATCTGTCATTTGAGAGCCACGTCGCCAACACCTGTAAAATTGCGTTTTTCCATTTTAAGAATATATCTAAACTACGTCATATGCTGTCAATCTCAGATGCAGAGAAGTTAATTCATGCATTCATGACATCAAGACTAGATTACTGTAATGCACTGTTAGGTGGTTGCCCTGCAGGCTTATTACAAAAACTCCAATTGGTCCAAAACGCGGCAGCTCGAGTTCTTACACGTACAAAAAAGTATGAACATATTAGCCCGGTTCTGTCAACCTTGCACTGGTTACCTATAAAGCATCGCGTTAACTTTAAAATCTTGCTTATTACCTATAAAGCCTTACATGGTTTAGCTCCTCAGTACTTGAATGAACTCCTTTTGTATTACAGTCCTTCACGTGCATTACGCTCTCAGGCGTCCTGTCAGTTGGTAATACCTAGAATTTCAAAATCAAGTGCAGGTGGTAGATCCTTTTCCTATCTAGCGCCTAAACTTTGGAATAGTCTTCCCTGCACTGTCCGGGAGGCAGACACACTCTGTCAGTTTAAATCTAGACTAAAGACGCATCTTTTTAATCTTGCATACACTACTCTTCCATAATATAAATCTTCAGAGGGTTTAGGCTGCATTAGTTAGATCAACCGGAACCAAAAACACAACTGATGTACTTGTTGCATCAAAGAGTACAGAACAGTACTCTACTCTCAGCCAGTCTTGTCTCATTGTTCCAAGGTTACCACAGCGAGCAGGATGCAGTTCATGGCCTGACCTGATGGTAGAGCGGAGAATGGGAAGTGGGGACCTGACAAGAGCTGAGATGATAGAGCTGGATAAAGAAGGACGCGGTCTCTTGACATGTCTTCACCACAAAACTTCAAATGCTATTAGATTATTAATGATAATCTTAAACTATAATTTATTTTATTATTAAGTTTATTTATTTTATTTAGCCTTGTTGTGCAAGTTCTCTGGAGCTTGTGCAGAGGCAGCAGCTTTTGCCAGAGGGGAACTGGAATCCCCTGGTTGGGCCTGGGTTCTCCTGAGGTTTTTTTTCTCGATTAGAGTTTTGGGTTCCTCGCCACCGTTTGCATACTGTTTTTGCACTATCTGCCTGACCGGGGGGGCTGCTTTAGAATCTTAAAGTTTTACTTAATTAATATTGCATATAGGAATTTATTATCTGTTATATTTGACCTGTGCTTCTCTCTCCTTTATCCTAAATGTGTGCTCTCACTGAGCGTGTGTGTGTGTGTGTGTGTGTGTGTGCGTACTTGTCTGTGTACGTACGTGTGTGTGTGTGTGTTGTGTGTTGTGTGTGTGCGTGCGCATCCGTGTGTGTGTGTGTCTCTGTGTCTGTGTGTGTTGGTGCGTGTTGTGTGTGCGGAGTGTTTTGTGTGTGGGTGTGTCTGTCTTCTGTGTTTCAACCTTTTCTTGTTTTTGCAGGTACAACTTTGATTGTTTTGCTTGTAGTCAATGTGTCTCATGTACAGCTGCTTTGTAACAATGAAAATTGTAAAAGCGCTATATAAATAAAGTTGAGTTGAGTTGAGTTTCATAAAATAAAGTAAATAAAATGATATTTAGGCTATGTGGTGCGGTCAGCCGTTATATATTGAGGTATTTTATAACGGCTTAGAACTCCGCTCAGCCAATCAGAATCAAGGACCAGAACTGACCGTATTATAACTAGCAGTTAACAATCGGTCAGAAACTAAACAAAGGAAAGTGTTTGTCATCTCTTTTTCTTTAGTTGTCACAAGTGCATTAGTACAGAGGGAGAGGGAACCGTGAGAACGCTCATGTTGTGTGTCAGGTTTGTGTTCAAGTAAATGCATTGCTAACGGTTGCCACTGTTAGCACACGCAGGCATCTATAGATGCATGTGCTCTCATCTTTACTACACACGCTTGGTTTCTCTGTCTGGTAGGTGTAAGTTACATGTCAGGCCACTTAACTGGAGGTAATCCTGTCAGTTCCCTGGATCCATTGAGTGGGCGCGTACAGGTCGGCCAGGTTCCTGGCGTTAAAGTCAACTTTTCAAAAACAATCACGGTCCTAGACAATGAGTGACCTCACGTGTTCAAATGTAATCGGATTTTTTTCTAGTCATTGTCAAAAAGCAAGCAAACAAAACGTGCTCCCTAGCATAAGTAATGCGGTCAGTGGGATCTTTCTGCCTCCATCTAAGCTCCGCCCACAAAGTGTCATAATGTTTACTAACAGTGAAGGTGTCTATAAGTGCATGGAGAGCGCAGTCTCCTAAGAATTGTCTGGGAAATTGGATCCTTTGCAGTTTGCTTACAGCGTTGAAGATGCCACCCTCACTCTGATGGAGAAGGTTGGAAAACACTTGGATGCGGCAGATTGTTGTGTTAGGATCTTTCTTCCGCTTTTAATACGGTGAACATAAATATTCTTTTGAGGCAATTGGAGGGGCTGCAGATGCACCAGACCCTTATCTCATGGAAGAACAGCTTTTTACAGGAGCGACCACAGCATGTATTTGTAAATGGCAAACAGCCAAGAATGTGGTTTTAAACACGGGCCTTCCACATGGGGTGTGTTTTATCACCAGTTCCATTTCTATTTAGACAAATGACACGTCACTGAAATGTCATTAGACACTTATCTTCATTTTATTACAGTTTGGACAGAGGAGAGTTTCTTGCAGATGAATATTAGTAAAACTAAAGCACTGCGTTGCGGGGCTAATAATGTACTCTACAAGCACTTTGTCAACCTTTGCTAGTTAATGGAGAGGAAGTTGAACAGGTGGGATCTTTTCAATATTTAGGTACGGAGATTGATGCCCAATTTTTATTTGATAAGCATTCAGATACTGTTTTGAAAAAGGCTTATCAACGTGTAGGTTTACTGAGAAAGCAGAGGAGTTTTATCATTGAAAAGGACATTTTGATAGTTGTATATAAATCACTTATCGAATCTGTTCTTACTTTTAATATTGCATCTTGGTTCAACTCTCTCTCTGTTAAAAGCAAAAACAAACTTTTAAGGATTACAAATGCGGCGAGTAAAATAATTGCTGCGAGACAAACGGCTCTCACTGATCTGTTTACTGTGAAGCCTCTTCTCATCCCCTGTACGGATCGTTCCAGTTACGTCCCTCTGGCAGACGCTATAAAGTACCTTTAGTGAGAAGGGCCTTTATCCCAACTGCAACTGGTATTTTAAATAGGACCTTAAAATGATTTTGTATGTCATGTAAGTTTGTGGTGATGATTATTTGTATTGTTTGTGTGTCTGAGCATTTGTCCTCCCTACTTGGGATAGACAATAAAGCTTTTTGAATTGAATATCGTGACTGTACCCGTAATGATCAGAGAGCAGACGCCTGCGTGTCTCTAATGTCTGTCATTCATGTACTGTACAACAAAACATACAGAAACACACTGGTCATCAACATCACACTGCTAGCAGTCCTGACAGACACACACACACACACACACACACACACACGTGAATCTTGACATGTGTGTCAGGAGGATCACTTACTGTTTTCAATGGTGGGATCATAAGAGTCCACAAACTGACCTTCCACAAACTGTATTGTCAAAGAGGATTTCCCTGAAACACAAACACAACAAACATCAATCACACAACACCGATTCCTTCTCTTCAGTTTTAATGTGTGAGTGAGAGAGGGCAGATCACACGACATACGTGAAGATTCTTACAGTATAACTCAGACGTAGTTCTGAACAGATCTCGACTCTTCCACGGGATGTTAGAAACACTTGCCGTACCGCTTCCATTCAACACAACATTAGTGAAAACACACACGCGCATGAGGAGTCTGTTGCTATAACAACGGTTATTTCCTCTCCAGCCAGCGTCTCATTCGCAGTACAGAGATGAGCAGAGATCTCTCGTTCACAAACCTCACACTGTCTGACTGTCACGTGACATCACGACAGAAGAACACCATCAATCTACAGAAGAGCTGATGCCATCACATCCAAACAAGTAATGACACTGAAATAACAACCGAATCATCATCTCCAGGTCTTAAAGTGGAATTTCACCCCAAAATCTACTTTGTGTGATTTTTTTTCCTCACCCACATGACGTTAAACATGTTTAGAGAACTTTTCTGGACCTTGGCAAAAACTGACACCATGATGTCTGTGAGGAGGCCTGGAAAGCTCTCGGATGTCACCTATATATCTCCATTTGTGCTCCGAAGTTCTCTAAACATGTTTAACGTCATGTGGGTGAGGAAAAAAAATCACACAAAGTTGATTTTTTGGTGAAATTCCACTTTAAGACAAACACAACGTGTAATGCGTCTGGTTGAATGGACACAGATCAGATTTCTCATCTGATCTATAAATAGAAAGTGAAACGGGAGGAGAGATGTCAGGAACAAACACACAGTTCCCATCAGCCCCATGAACAGACCATGGCCTTCAGCCCTTCAGCGAGTGACCAATGAGGTACTCGCACACATCCAAACAGCCAAAGCCCTGAGACCCTAAACGATCTGTTATTCTGAGGAAGTGAAAGTTGGCGTATTTGGATCTAAAAAAGCACAAATTGAACACTGGACACAACACGAAACAAACTGAACAATAACATCATCAATGAACTCACTCAACTCTCTTTGACATGAAATGCTTTGATTTGTTGAGCTTTTTATAACCCAAACAACAACATAAAACCCAACAACATCAAGCGTGTGATGTCACTGTAACATCAAACATCATCGTGTGACATCACTCAAGTGCACACGTGCCATTGGCTGTGTAGTGTGTAAGAAAGAAACATAAATACAGTAAAGCCTTAGAAATGTTCAGCGAGTCCTGAAGATTACAAACGATTTCAAAGAATGAGAAAACATGCATTGCGTGCAGAGGTGAAGAATATAAACCAGGAGTTTGTGCCACTGTATTTCCTGTGATTTAAACGGATGCGTGTTACGCCGCTCACAGTGTGTTTTAATGTATATAATACAATTCCACGGAATAAACTCGAAGTGTCTGTGTTTAAAGGAAGAGTTCACCTCAAAATGAAAATCCAGACATTCATCAAAATTCAATTCACAGCCCTCGCCGTCTGTTCGAAACTGAACACTGCTTTCTCTACTAAACACAGAGAGACATCAAATATACATTTACATTCTTGCTGTACGGTTCATCTATACATGCACAACAGTTTTCATTTTTGGGCTATTACTACTTTACTATGCCAACTGTAAATAAACATTAAAGCTGTAATTCATCTCTGTATCTATTACCTCTACAGGATCAGATTATTCGATATTTCATCTCGATCTTGGAATAGACTGAAGTTGAGCGTGTCAAGGGAATAAAATAAAAAAATACACCAGACAAATGCATCAATAACACTTGTGCTCTCATGAGAGAGTAATCTTGAACTTTTCTGCCTAATGCACACGTCATTCATGAAAACACAACGTATTTACTGTACAGCTGTGTGTTATACAAACACATTACGACTCATTTCTCAACGCTAAACCTGAAGACATAAACACGTTTTCAAACAATAACAGACCGTAGTACTGCAACTTTACATCGAGTTATTATGAGACTACAGCATTGAGGCCTGCGCGCGTTCACACTGACTGAAGCGCGCTCACCGTGCGCACACACAGCAATAAACACTCCGATTAAAAGTAAAGGCGTCTAAGATGTATTCGACGACATCATTTATATAAAGCGTGCCCAGTTTAACGTTTAAAGATCGGGCTTACACACGCGTGCGCTAAAGAGGATGCGGTGCGCGCTCGGGGTGACATTCAGCTCACGCGACCGCGCTCGAGCCCCACGAGTGAAAAGAACACAACATGCCGACTTCCACGATGTATAAGCGCTGCGTGCTGAACGTCACGTTACTTACCGACGGATCTGTATCCCAGGACGGCGATCTTTCGCGATTTCGGCTGCGGCATGTTTATTTCGGCCCTACCGCATCAATGTCGACATGTGAGAGGGTCTCTGCTCCCGGGGCGCGCGAAATCACATTGACTTGATCCCGTTCTGCGGTTCGGCGTCTCGAAGCTCAAAGAAATAAAAGTAATAAATTCGTTCGTGCGAATGAAGCTATTTATTTGTGTAAATGACCGAGAAACTATGTAACTCGACTCTGCGTCACTCCCTACCGCAAGCCTGCGTTAATTGTGCAAGAACGGACAAGCGGGATTGGTTGAACTCGCCCTGAAAGGCGGGACTAACCCGTGATGCCATTGGATAAGGGGTCTCGTCGTCCCTATAAGAGCGAACGTGATTGGGCGATTGAAGCCTCCGTGATGACATCGAAGGTCAAATAACAAACGCAAAGGAAATACGTCATATAATTTACTTCCGCATTTGACATCAAAGGGACAACAAACATTGTGAAACACATTGGAGTTTAGATTAGGCAGGTCATGTTAAATAACGTTTGGATCATTCTTAATGTATACACAGGTCTATCCACTGTGTTTCAATTTAACATGTTTTTTTAAGCAATGTTCGTTAGTCTGTTTCATCACAATATCGTGGACCTACGGACCCTCAAACTAGTGATGGCGACGTGAAGCTTTTTGAACCACCGAGGCTTTAAAAAAAAAGATTCGGAAAAGGTTCATTACTCGAAGCTTTTCAAATCAGAGCTCGACTAGGACCTCTGCTGGTGAAAGTGAGGGAATGAGCTGTGTCGCAAAATGTTTCACAACAGACCAACGCAAAAATGAATGAGATTAATAAATGAATTAATCCGTATATGAAGTTCATGACAACAATCTGTTCCAATGCATACGTTTAAGTCAAAACAATAAAGATAACGTTTTGTATTGTGTGAGTGGACATTTTTCTTGTTTGTAAACTATTGCAACTAATGAATAAAATAAATTAATGCAGACACACACCATTTTTCTAATACAAATAATTCACTGTGGTCTAGAAAGGCCTATATGCTAGCTATTTCCCAGATGATTACACTAGTACCCAAAACAAAATATGAAAAATGAAGACATGTTCCAATTCTTTTCAGCACTCATTATGAGGTAGTCTAGGGTCCACTAAAAAAACCATGACCTTTGTCTAGCTGTAATTAGCCATATACAGTATGTCGTTTCCAAAAGATAGTGATTTAAGTAATACATTTTATGATTCACATAAAAAGGCAAATATAATAATAACCTTATTGGGAGAAAGCAAATAAAAGTGTTCCCACATTTGAGAACGTCTCTTTGCAACAGGTTCCATGAGTCCCATATTCTCGCAACAATAAACTCCTACAGTAGGCTATAATCAAACAATTCAATTCAATTCAATGCAAAGCAATACAGTACACCACAACAACCCACGAGAGCGCGCCCTGTGTTGCGCTTTTTTAAACCTTTGAATCGGAGTACGAAGCAGTCCGTGGGTGTGTGTGAAATGAAGCTTCGGACGTCACTGCCCACGTGATTTTTATGGACCGAATCAAGCATCGATACAAAGCTTCACTGAAAATCGCTTCATTTTTTGGCACACGCATCGGTATGGGATTACTTCTGTGTTAATAAAAATGAACGCAAACTTAAAAAAACGAACAAAAATATACAACGAGAAAGAAAATTTTCATTTCATTTGATAATGAAAACAATAAACTCAATTGCAAGAATGTGACATGATTTTCAAATAAATTGCTATTTTTGTTTTTGCAAATAATAGTTTTGAATTTGCTGCTAGATTTTTCATTTGCGCTTTTCGAGTTTTCGTTTACACTTCTCAAGTTTTATGGAGCCAGAAATATGACAAAACAATCTGAATTTGAATTTTGTAAATCTGAATTTTAGATAAGTGTAATTGCACAAAATTGAATATTTCCTGACATTCAATATAGTTCTGAATTTGAATTTTGTAAATCTGAATTTTAGATAAGTGTAATTGCACAAAATTGAATATTTCCTGACATTCAATATAGTTCTGAATTTGAAATTTCTTAAATTTAATATAGAAAAATTCTAAACGCAGAAATTCAGATTCAAATTCAGATTCAGATTCAAATTCAGATTCAGATTCAGATTCAAATTCAAATTCAAATTCAGATTCAGATTCAGATTCAAATTCAGATTCAAATTCAGAAATGGGACCCTTCCGGGTTCAACAGGGAAGAGTAGAAGATCTCGGAAAAGTCAAACGAAGTGCTTTGGCCACAATGGCCAGTTATTTGTTCTTATTATCCAATCAAACTCCAAACATGCTGTTTTGGAGAGTGGAACTTCTTACATTGCAATAAAAAGGATTTACATTTTTCAAATTGCGACCACGCCCACAAGACTACACGGGTTGATCGTTTGTTGTTGCTGCAGCATAGCCCAGCTCATACCGCTGCAATCTTAGGCAGCTGCCCGGGATGTGTGCGCTCACTGCCTGCGTTTTTGCCTGCTATGCCTCCACTGTTTGCGCTCACTCCCAGCGTTTGCTGTTGGTGCTTTTACCCACTGTGTGCTTAGTGCACGCTCGCTGCTAGCTGCCCCACTATGCGCGCTGGCTTCCAGCGTTTGTGGGTGCATATACATTTAATATATTAGACATGTATACAATTCATAAAGAACGTTTGTGGGTCCTGCAAAGTCAATGACATACGTGGCACGCTGCAATAAAAGTTATGTATAACATCTAGTGCTACAATAGAGAGAAAATGAATAAACTAAGTTACAGACTGAAATAATAACTTTTGTAATAAAAAATAGTGTGTAATAGTATTGAAATGCTGTAACTTTGATCCAGGACACATTTAACGACCAGCTGAAACAATCTGGACACAACAAACGTAAAGATTTTTTCTTATGACTAGAGCCGATTCCAGTCTTTGTCAGTCAGAAAGGAGCACACACCTAACTGCTGCGCCAGACCACTACACCACACATTCAACGACTGGACGTTCTGCTGAACCAACAAATCTATCGATCTATGTTATATTCCCGTTTTGTCAGTAAAGCAACCATGATGTTCGTGTTTTTGTATGGTTATGCACTTTCTGTTTCATGCAGATTAAACATTTTGATAATGATAACAAGAGAGCATTTATTCCTCAATTATTTGACATGTAAAAAATAACTTGCCTGCATATTTTCGATAAAGGAACTCAGGACATAATGTAAGTTTGTTGTGGACATACTATAAATAATATGTTGAGTAATATATGACTGGAAACGCCATATCTTAATATCCAGGTGCATTTGCTGCGTTCGTTTTGCAGGCTACTGTATAGTAGATAGAATATGTGTTTATTTTTATTTCATTTAGACTGTATTCACTAAAACGCATAAACGGATAGCTTTTTTATTTTGCGTTGACAAAGTAGGCTATATTTAGCTTAAGATGGAGGTGTGTTTGTTTGCTAAAGGAAAATCTTTTTGTTTTAATTGTACCTCATTGCTACTTGTACTTCATATAAATAAATTAATAAACGTACTTTAAAACTGCAGTCTTTGTCATTTAAAAATATCTACATAGAAATAACCCAACAATAGCTTTTATATTTTTCTCATTTCTCTATCTTATTGTGAAAGTGAAAGAAAGTGACCTATTAGTCAGATATGGTGACCCATACCCGAAATGTGACCTCTGCATTTAACCCATCCAGAGAGTAGTGAACACATGCACAGGAAGTGGTGAACACACGTACACCCGGAGCAGTGGGCAGCTATCACTGCAGTGCCCGGGGAGCAAGTATAGGGTAAGGTGCCTTGCTCAAGGGCTCCTCAGTCGTTACCCGCCGGCTCTGGGAATTGAACCGGCTATCTTCTGGTCACAAGTCCGACTCTCTAACCATTAGGCCACAATCCTTTTTATTGCAATTTAAGAAGTTCCAGTTCTAAGAACAAATAACTGGCCATTGTGGCCAAAGCGCTCCGTTTGATTTTTCCGAGATCTTCTACTCTTCCCTGTCGAACCCGGAAGCTAACCTTACCCACTGAACCATTTCTGAATTTGAATCTGAATTTGAATCTGAATTTGAATTTGAATCTGAATTTGAATCTGAATTTCTGCGTTTTGAATTTTTCTATATTAAATTTAAGAAATTTCAAATTCAGAACTATATTGAATGTCAGGAAATATTCAATTTTGTGCAATTACACTTATCTAAAATTCAGATTTACAAAATTCAAATTCAGAACTATATTGAATGTCAGGAAATATTCAATTTTGTGCAATTACACTTATCTAAAATTCAGATTTACAAAATTCTGATTGTTTTGTCATATTTCTGGCTCCATAAAGTTTTCGTTTGCCTTTCTGGCACAAATCTCACGTGTGGGCGGGACTTATGGCAGTAAACAGTGAACCACACGCCCATCAACAAGTTTTCTTCCTTCTGTTCTTCAAATGTATATTTCTGCAGGCCCACGTCTGTGTGTCTGACAGGTAACGCGCATGTTGCTGTGTCTGACGAACAGGTCGCGCGGGTGCGCGCATATGGTGGGCATTTATCATTGCTGGCAAACATTATGACACATTTGCAGTTTTGATTGTATAAATATAGATTAATATCCACTTCATCCAACGCTCTTTGTGTTCTGCGTGTTTTTAAGTTTCGCGCTACGAGGAGTGAGTAATCCTGCTTCAGATGATTCAGATCGTGCTGCGAACTGAACAAATCATTTGAACTGATTCATTAGCCTATTCAAGTGGTTTTGCCCATTGTTCAATTAATGCTTTCAAAAGAATCGACTCAAAAGAATCGATCACTCGGGAATTCCCGTAAGAAGAGACGACAACCTTGAAATAAACAACGCGTTTTAAAAAGCATATTCTAAAATGAAGGAACGTAGGAACATCACACAATGTAAGTTATGTAACGAAGTAAAAGTACAGATTTTCTATTAGAAATTTACTCAAGTAAGAGTAAAAGTACACACTTTTAATTTTACTTAAAAAGTACATATTTTCCACAATGTTACTCAAGCAAATGTAACGAAGTAAATGTAGCGCGTTACTACCCACCTCTGTGCATAAGGCACAATTTTGCTATAGGTTGCTATAAGAATTCATCACGATCGACTAAACGCTCAATTCTTAAAAGTATGCGAAGTTCATGGCATAAACTTATAATCATTGTTGTTAACTTTTGACACGTTTGTGAATGCACACCGGTCTGTTACTGCGGGGACATTTCCACACCTCTAAACATGACACGGCACAGAACAAAACGTGATTGGTTGCTTTACCTGTCATATGGCCTCTTGGGCGGGCCTTTCCAAAGAAAGCGGTGATAAGTTCCAGATCTTAAGTATGAAGGTCTGGCTATGCAAGACTAGTAAGTGCATCGAATTTTGGAGAACGATCTGCTGTTATCTTTATTGTTTGTACTTAAAACTACTTTCTTATTTAGTTAGTATATTAGTCATTGGTATTTGAAGTTGGTAAGTCATGCGCGGTGTGGATCCAAGCGTCCTCCTCAGCCGCAAGTAAATGAATGTAATTCAGATAATAAAGAAAATCACTAAAAGTTTTATTCCTGTACAGTAGCAATTCTGTCTTTACTTAGCTCGTTCATTGTGTGCTTTATATTTTTTGTCAGGTATTATTTTATGGACTATTAAGATTATTTTCTTAAAAAGGAACGAACAACTTGCATTATAACATCCAATAAAGACACATTACCGTGCTAATATACTAACAATAATTTAAGTACAAACACTAAAACAATACAATACAGAAAACAGCAAGCAGATTGCTCTCTAATCTTCAGTATCGACTTCCTGGTCAGGGAGCTGTCAATCCAAATCTCACTAACCAATGAGAGTAAAGTGGCCATAAGTCCCGCCCACATGTGAGATTTGTGCCAGAAAGGGGAACGAAAACTTGAGAAGTGTAAACGAATACTCGAAAAGCGCAAATGGAAAATCTAGCAGCGAATTCTAAACTATTATTTGCCAAAACGAAACTTAGAAAATTGTTAAGAAAAATAGCAGTTTATTGTTCTTTCTCATTGTATATTTTTGTTCGTTTTCTTAAAGTTTGCGTTCATTTTTATTGACACAAAAGTAATCCCATACATCGGAGTTTTGGTGTCACAGCTAACATCACTACCTCAAACACGAAGAGGAGGTGGAAGGACCCAGATTGTTCATCTTTTCTGCCCCCTGGAAGACTATACTAAAAACTTTCTAAAAACTACATGCATTTAAAGCAAAAAAGTTCAGGGGATACATGTTATTATTTAACTGATGGGTCATATACTCAGTCAAGTCTGTGCCTGTAATAATGTTTCTTGAGTAATGAAGAGTATTATAATAAATCGAGATGAAGCTGAATAGTTTTTAAGCTTTAACATATATTCATAATATTTTAGTAAAATATTTGATGTTAATAATGACTGTTTATATGTATATTTCAAATGTATATATTAACACATTCTTATACTGACAGATCAATCTAATTTTGTTTAGTTACACTGACAGAAATGATAACATTAATTAATGTGTGATTGATACACAGTAGATGCTCATAAACATACAGACATCTGTATATTTGATTCAGTATCATTATCAAACCTTTTCAGTGTAAATACATCAGTGGTACAGTAACACTATGGTGATACTAATAATTCATTTATATCTTTATATATATAAAATAACTGCTGGATTTGCATTATTCTGAGAATAAAAATAAATGACAGTTGATAGAAGGTCGAAACTGTGATGATGTTTTCTAATGTTGATATTTTCAAATGTCATGAGAGTTGTTTTTGGGAGTGAGTGTGTTTTCTCACAAGTGTATTTCCCATTTTAAAACAGCTTTTTACTTTTTATCAGGTTTTGTCAGAGTGGTAATGCATAGACGTTTCTTAAATATGTATATTTCATTATTTTGACTTCATTGAACTTCTCAATCATTTATGAAATGAAAAGTCAGTTCTCCACTCATTTGAGGTGAGACGCGTGTCATTAAGACATCATCTTTTATCAGAGCAGATGTCAATCACTGCATCAGTTGAAGTCAACTCCATTTAGCTTCATTCAAGAACATTAGAGTTGACTTTAATGCTCTACGGACGTCACTTCTATATTGAAAATCAATTACATGATGATGTTTTCTGTAACATACATGAACTTTATGTACAGATCATGTTTTTAAAAATGATTCTGAGCTCACTCACCTTTAACCAGCTGGTGAATCAGATCAGATTAGAGATGACACTTCATCAGGCCCCCATTGCCCACTAACATTAGGTGTAAAATGAGCTAATCCCCATCAAAACCAATGAGGGGAGTGGTAATCTGGCAGGGAGCCCCTCTCTCGGCGTCACTCTGTCCAGTGAGCTGCAGGAAGAAGCAGCACATGACAGCTGACTCCTGACAGTACTAACAGCGCTTCCAACAACCTGTCACTGTTTCCATTGTTTGGATTAACATGAACACAGTTTGTCTGTAAATATGCACATTAGCTAGACAGAGGCTGTGTCAAAGCTTTTTATGGTGATCACTGATTTAATAGAAACTGAAAATATGTGACCCTGGATCACAAAACCAGTCTTAAGTAGAACGGGAACATTTTTAGTAAAAGACAAAAATACATTATGTGGGTCAAAATTATCGATTTTTCTTTTATGCCAAAAATCATTAGGATATTAAGGAAAGATCATGTTCCCTGAAGATATTTTGTAAATTTCCTACCTTGAATATATAAAAACTTTATTTTTGTGAGTGGATGGTCTGCCACAGTGCCCCTGATTAACAACTTCAAAGGCAATTTTCTCAATATTTAGATTATTTTGCGCTCTCAAATTCCAGAGTTTTAAACGGTTGTATCTCAGCCAGATAAAGTCCTATTCTAACAACTCATATATCAATAGAAAGTTTATTTACTCAGCTTTCAGATTATGTAAAAATCTCAATATCGAAAAATTGACCCATAAGACTGGTTTTGTTGTCCAGGGTCACATATGTCTTTATTGTTGTAAATATAATCTATGAGTTAGAATACCCTCACCTTGTCTTAAATCTCAAAAGGTCATGTTTTTTTTTACATGTATTTGTTGGTGTTTCCTTGCCAATTATGAATTTTATATTGATATGATGATCAGGTCTAACTCCCTTACTTTACCAATATTTAGCCTTTTATTATTAGAAGTGTTAGTATTCCACAGTGCTTTTATATACAGTTAGGGCCATAAATATTTGGACAGAGGCACATTTTTTGTTATTTTAGCTGTGTATCAATATGTTTTTGAGTTACAGTTTTATAATAGATATTGTCTTAAAGTGCACACTCTCAGCTTTATTTAGAGTGTATTCACATCCAGATTAGCTGAAGGATTTAGGAATTACAGCTCTTTAATATGAAGCGCCCCCCTTTTTCAAGGGACCAAAAGTAATGGGACAGTTGAATCAAAAGCTGTTTTATTCACATGTATGGGCTTTTCCTTAAATAATTTTGTCATAAATGAAGCATGTTAAAGGTCTGGAGTTGATTCTACATGTGGTGTTTGCATTTGGAAGCTGTTGCTGTGAACCCACATCATGGGGTTCAGGGAGATCTCCATGCAAGTGAAACAGACCATAGTTAGATTTTAAAAACACTACACATCCGTCAGAAAGATGCCAGGAACATTAAGAGCGGCCAAATCAACAATTTGGGACATTCTAAGAAAAAAACAACACACCGCTGAGCTCAGTAACAAAACAATCCTGGGCGTCCATATGAGATCAAAGTGGTGGATGATGACATTATCCTCTCCATGATGAAGAAAAACACCTTCACAACGTCCGGACATCTTTCTGACGGATGTGTAGTGTTTTTGAAATCTAAAAAGGGGGGCGCTTCATATTAAAGAGCTGTAATTCCTAAATCCTTCAGCTAATCTGGATGTGAATACACTCTAAATAAAGCTGAGAGTGTGCACTTTAAGACAATATCTATTATAAAACTGTAACTCAAAAACATATTGATACACAGCTAAAATAACAAAAAATGTGCCTCTGTCCAAATATTTATGGCCCTAACTGTACATTGCAAAACGTTTACATACACACAAATATTATGATGTCGTAATATATAGGCTAAAGAAGTATACTTATAATATTCGTTAATGCCCTTTAACATTACTCGCTTACGAACTTGAGCCGCGAGGTGCTTGTTACACAAATAAAGTTGAACAAATGGACAAATTACTCTTGTAGTATATAATCATTGGCAAAGACTGCACGTTTATTCTTAGAAAAAATGAAGATGTTTGAGAAATGCACTTAAGAACTTCCTATAATTTATCTTAAGAAAGTTCTTATATTATATATAATTATATATACAGTATATATAAGGCGTGTTTGTGTGTGAATTATGGAAGAATCTGACAGAACTGAATTGGTAGAGGTGAGTTACAGTATGCTGGGAAATGTCTTGATATTGTTGCTGCTGGTCCAGAAAAGCATTGTTGCAATCATGAGGTGTAAATCCTGTATGATGGAGGATGTGTGCGGGTGGTGATATTGTCCTTCAGCTTGTGATCATAGTTTGTAACTTGGCAATGTAATCCTGTATAAAATAGAGGTGTTTCCTACATGTAGTACCCTATAGGCTATTATTTAAAACTTCATTGTGCGCGCGCGCACGTGTGTCTGAAACAACAGCATGAACATATACAGTAGAATATGTGCTCACAGGTTATCTGAACACAGCTCATGACAAGACTGTGTTTATAAAGTCACACAACACAGTTCATCTGAAAATTGAATATGAGCTTCCTAAAAGTATGTTTTTATCCATTACTGACACGGCACAAAGGACACGTGAACGGCAGGTGGGCAGATATAGATATGTATTTATAGGTTTTGAGTTTTTTTTTCATACCAGATAAATAAAAAGTTAACAATACAATCTGGTCACTATTATATGTCGAGTCCTTATGATAATAATGACCAAATTAAAACATGATTGTCACTCAGTGTGCTTCACAAAAACCATCAACGAATAAATTATCTGGTGAACTTCAACTATTTACAATATAAACAAAATGATCACAAATACAAGCTTTGGATCTTTTGACGGGACGTTTTAGCGCGCGTATCATTTCAGCAGTTTCTCCATCGCTCGACACAAACACAACGAAACGCTTTAATATCTGCACTGGTAATGCCACAATGGGATAAAACTGTACATGCCAACAATTCATAAACAGACGTACAAAAGCAAAATAAACGTGATAGAAAATAGACATTCACGTGACGTTGCATTCCACACAGAAATGGAATTGACCGACATCGTCCGATGAGGATAAAAAGCCAGTAAAGATAAAAGACATCAGTCTCTCTCTGCAGGTGAAAGAGTCGAGTGTGGGTGACATCAGAGTTCATTTGTCCGATCCCAGAAATACAGAATCCAAACTGTTGGAAAACTTCCAGTCTGAAACATTCTTGTGGTGTAGCGTTTGGGGGGCTATGGAAAGGAATGGAGGCGGCAGCTTCTGCTCAATTTACCCGGAATTCAAGTATTCCACCGCCACTTCATAACAAAACTTATACTGATCCTGCAGATGAAAAAACAAGCAGAAGGTGTCACTACAGTCTGCAAACATCTGCTGAAATATATTCATGACATTACAAATACCGAAGAAATCATAAATACATAAATACAAATATTTATTTTGGGATGTGTGGACCACAGAACTATTTCCTATCACGTAACGTTAAGTGTCTCATAAAACATAGATTTGAAGTAAAAAGCTTTCTGCTGGTTTTATTATTTAAAGTAAAACAGATCCCTATAATATTTCTGTCAATAAACTGATTAAATAATGAAGGTTTAAATGATAAGTTGTCAATGCTGTTTATTGAGAGAGACGATGAGAGGTTTGATCTGTGCTGCTCAAACTCACCAGTAGGTCCACCATGTTGGGTTTGTTGTTTCTCAGAGTCTTTACAGCGTGAAACACATCGACTGAATGCTGCTGTCTCAACATCTCACACACGATGCTGATGGCACAGAACGCCCCGCTGCGTCCGCCTCCGTTACTGCACACACACGCACACGCACGCACGCACGCACGCACACACACACACACACACACACGCACACAAACACACACACATGTCTGGTTTATTATCTCCGTAGTGACAGTCCATAGGCGTAATGTTTTTTATACTGTACAAACTGTATATTCTATCCCCTATCCCTAACCCTATCCCTAAACCTAAAGATCATAGAACACTTTTTGCATTTTTAGATTTTCCAAAAATATTGTTCTGTACAATTTATAAGCTTTTGTGCCCATGAGGACCTCAATTTTGGTCCCCACGGTCACACGAGTCCCCATGTGTTGGTGTGTATTCAGCTTAAACCAAGGCCACACACACAACTGTAGTTCTCCTCTGTGAACACCAGGCGGTGCTGTGCCATCGTTCATGAGCTCAAACACACAAGAGCTCATGGGACATTTGCGTCTCAAACTCATTTACTGTGTTCACGCTTTACAAACAATCTTGACATTTCAGTAAGACTTTAACATTAGATTAAAGATGTTCATGAATATTCAACATAAGCTAACAAAACTCAAAACAAAGTTCATATTTATCCCTACATTTACTCTACGTGAACATTCGTTTATAAGATCTATTCGTTATGAACATTTATAATATTATATATGAACATATATAATATCACGATAAATGATGGTTACTGTGGTTAAACCCTGGTAACAACAAATGAACCATAGTTGTACTATAGTAACCAGTATAACCACTTTATTTGTAATTATTCAAATGGTAATCAAAAAACACCTACACACAAAATACAAAAACGAGGGTTACTACACTTTTACTGCAGTAAACCCGTGGATTATTTTCATAAATGTAAATTAAGTAGGTGTGTGTGTCTTACAGGCAGTGTACTACGGTACGTCCCTCTCCACCATCATACTCCTCCTGCCATTTATCCACCTGTCTGATGAGTTTGAGGAATGAGCGTTTGGAGACGGGTGTGTCGCGGTACATGGGCCAACCCAAAAACTGGAACTGCTGTACCATCCGGTACCCGTCCTGAGGCTGAACACAAGAACAGCGTCACTGCTTATATTCAGCACATCATCACAGTCTTTCACAGCGTGTGTGTGTGTGTGTGTGTGTGTGCGTGCGTGTGTGTGTGTGTGTGTGTGTGTGTGTGTGTGTGTGTGTGTTCGCTCTCACCCGTGCAGCGTTGTAGATGCGGAATATTCTGCTGATGATATCCTCCTCCAGATCAGCGGACACAAACTCCACCTGAATGGGGCCGTGACGATGAACTCCGTTCTCAGGCCAGTACTGAGGACACAGCTGTATGAATCAAAACAACATTTCATGTCATTTATCACAGAACATCTGAAGCTCTGGTGCATTTAAGCACAAATTATGTCTTCAAACTAAATATCTCCACAATGAAACAACAAATACATTTTGTGGCAACTGAATATGGTTTGTGATGCTGATCATGTCAACTGTGTCTGAACTGATCGTATACTGAAGATCACAATAAAATGAGAATTAATAATATGAATAAATATCTGCAGGTGATTTCTGTCATCTGAATGTGTGAGTGACGCATGACTGCAGTAGTGTGTGTGTGTGTGTGTGTGTTTGTAGTTTTTCTGCTCTTTGATCTTGTGCATCCCCTTGATGCACCCGAGGCCAAACATACCCCATCAATCTCACAAATATTTACCTGCTGCTTTCAGATACATTGTGCGTGTGTGCGTGTGTGCGTGCGTGCGTGCGTGTGTGACCTGAGCAGGATCCACGTCGTTCAGCATGACTATCGATGTGCAGTGGTAATCCAGCACCAGTCTCCAGAAGTCTTTGACGGTGTTGGGCAGTGGATGTTGGGTCACGATGAACGCAGACGGCTGCTTGTAGCTCTGTGACATCATGATGAAGAGAACAAGAATCTTATTTTCCAGCTGACTCTCTCCGCTCATCTGACTCTGAGATTTTAACGCTGTTTGTTTGTTTATGCACACATTCCATGTGGTATTATGAGCACTTAGTGTAATGAAAACAAATGTGCTGTCAGATATTTCACAAACAAACAGTGAAGTGCATTACTGGATTCGTGTTGTTCGTTGGCTGTTATGAATTGCTTTTAGCCATTTGCTTGACAATAGAATGAATCAATTCCATCTGTTTTTGAATCATTTTCAATAAGCACGTAATCGTGCGCCGAGTGATTCACATCCATCAGAACTCAGTGCAGATTATTATAAATAAACCACCACACACATCTGAGATCTCACGATGTCTCGCTCACAGCTGATCTTACATCTGAAGATCAGTTAACATCACTGACAGTAATATGGATGATTAATTATAATAAGTGTAATGTGTTTCGTTTGGTCAAACTAAAATACTGAGTCACACATACGTCCATGAGCGCAGCGTTGATGTAATTACTGCTCTCTCCATCAATGGTGATGAGGAAGGGAAGACAGCGGTCCGGAGGCAGGACGTCCATGCAGCGGTTCTTCTCGTGGTTACGTGGCAACAGAGCGATGCTACAGTCCTCCACTCGTAATGTGGGCGTCACCATATTCAACGTCTGTCACATGCAAAAAACACATGAATGAGTGAAATCTGGCACGCGTAAATGGTTTTTATACTGTACAGACTGTATCTCATATTCCCTCCCCCTAACCCTAACAATCACACACAACTGTCTGCTCTTTTACATTTTCACAAAAGTTCATTCTGTATGATTTATAAGCTTGTTTCCTCATGAGGACCAAAACATGTCCCCACAAGGACAAGGGTTTTGGATATTGCCATCTTTGTGTCCCCATACCGTAGGGTTTACCCTTCCCACAGTCATGCACACACACACTTGCGCACACACACTCGTGCACAAGCACACACTCGTGGCGGGGCAGGTGTGTGTGTGGGTTGTCAAGTGGGGCAGGTGTGTGTGTGTGTGTGTGTGTGTGTGTGTGTGTGTGTGTGTGTGTGTGCGTGTGTTTGTTAAGGTGGGACAGCTGGATTCAGAGGGCAGGTGTGTGTGTGTTGGCAAGTGGGGCAGGGGTGTGTATTGGTGTGAATGTGGTGAATTTATTCCCAGCATTCATCAGTGAGGAGGAAGAGCAGATGGTGCTGTTGATGAGGAAGGAGGGCTCAGTTTCTCATTGAAGAATGCAGCGGCCCACCGGGATCACACGATCACATGACCACACGTTATTTCTAGAACAACATGCGAGAAAAACCTTCTCTCTGCCTCCCGTCTTCCATTGTTTGGACACACAGATCACAGGCACCAAACTCATTTCACTGGCTGACTCAGAACCTGGTGTTAGCAAAAGTCCCAGAGTTTCTCCAGGACCCTCTTCATATTAAACTAGGACACAACAACATTCTTTAACATCTGAAGCTGAAGAACATCTGAGATTTTACTCCTGATATTCCCAGCAGATCGTCTCTGAAGCCTTTTGTTTTACTCTGGTGAGTCTGGAGAGATTTCTTTCATCATGTCTTGATTCTGATGGTGCAGAGTCACCTGATCTCTGATCAGAGAGGAAAAAACTCAACTCACCCGACCGACCTCCACCAGATTGGTTACCATGACGATGGTTGCTGTGTTCTCCTGCCACACCATCCTCCAGAAGTCATAGATGGTCTCCTGCATGGGACCTGAACACAAGACACCCACATTGATCAGTTATCTATACTACACAACACAAATATTATAGAAGCATTCAGAAGCATTATATCACGTCTTCCAGTGGTCAATAGAGCAACCGGAAGATGTTTTGTAAGAGCAAAAAATGTTTATACAAAATCATTTTTTTTACTTTGCACAATATAAATGCACGCTATAAGCGACTCGAACTCGTACTGCTTTTAGATCGAGCAGCATTTCCTACTGATCCCAGAGCTGTGCTTCACGGACAAGCTACACATCAGTAAAATAATCGATACCTTGCATTATCGCAGCCAGCTCGGTTTCAGCAGGATTTAGTGGTAACCGCGGTTAACCGTGCACATGTCTGTGTGTGTGTGTTGTGAAGCTCTGTGTGTGTGTGTGTGTGTGTGTGTGTTGTTGTTGTGAAGCTCTGTGTGTGTGTGTGTGTGTTGTGAAGCTCTCTGTGTGTGTGTGTGTGTTGTGAAGCTCTGTGTGTGTGTGTGTGTGTGTG
>NW_026634148.1:38569-48569 GCF_024868665.1 Triplophysa rosa
CGTGCGTGCACGTGTGTGCGTGTATGTGTGTGTGTGTGTGTGTGTGTGTGTGTGTGCGTGTGTGTGTGTGTGTGTGTGCGTTGTGTGCGTGCGCGTGTGTGCAATGTGTGTGTGTGTGTGTGTGTGTGTGTGCGCGTGTGTGCATGTGTGTGCACGTGTGAGTACGTGTGAGTGTGTGTGTGTTGTTGTGAAGCTCGGTGTGTGTGTCTTTTACACGTCACATCAGCCCCAACCAACCATATGAAGTTGACTGAATTCAAGAGACAATGAAATCACACAAAGTTCTTCTACACAGCACATGAAGTCCGTTACCTTGTGTAGCGATGTAATGATTCGGCCGATGATAGCCCTAAAAAACAAAACAATACAAGATTATATTTTAGAAATATTTTATTAAAAAAAGCCCATTCACTTATTTTAAAGAACGCACGCACGCACAGTCAGATGTAGTGTAGTGTAGATGATGTGTGAGAACAGACATGAGATTCTCATCTCAGTGAGTTCTCAGAGGAAGATCAGGTTTTCCTCCTCATCTTCACATGTCACTGATGGAGGTGATGAAACAGCTATTGACCCACAACACACACACATGTACAATACAACAAATCCTCCACACACATGATACATGTCTGTGTGTGTCATCCATCAGTCTGGTCATAGTAAACAGATTTCAGTTGAGTTTGTGTAGATATTGTTGTGTAATATGTTGAGTAGTGTGACAGAGAGTCAGTGTGTGGAGAGAGGAAGATTCTGTATGTGACATCTCACTGTCATGTGGCTTGATTGACCTGTTTAAAGCATCTAAACACTCACAACACAAACACGACACACACGCACGCACGCTGATGTGTATACGTAAGAGAGCGCTGGTGTGTGTTTGGATCAGGGCCATGAGGTTGACAGCAGACGAAAACAAACATTTACTGTGTCAACAGCTTCAGGACGTGTAAAAAGATCAGGTGTGAGGAAATCACACGGGAAACACCTCACAGCTCCAGGGGAATTATGGGATAGAATCAACTGCAAATATGAGTGAAAACAATAAATATTCATCCACAGGACAACAAGATTCACTCGTGAGATCTCAACTGTTTCTCCTGCACAACAGTGAGATCATCATACAGTATATTCAATAACAGAGCTGAAGTGTGTTTGTCCGCACGCACGCACGCACGCACGCACGCACGCACGCACGCACACACACACACACACACACACACACACACACACACACACACACTCACACCACACACACACACACACACACACACACACACACACACACACACACACACACACACACGCACACACACACACACACTCTCTACTCATCCTGTGTGACACCGTGTGTGTGTGTTTACATGTGGGTGTGAAAATTAGATCCAGAATCTGCTGACAGTGTGTCTGGATTTACTGTGTGTCGTGATACGAGACGCTCACAGGATTCACTGAGAGTGCACGCACGCACACGCAGACGTGTTTCATGTAAGCCGTGTACTTACATCCACATAATTAGCATTAATATAATCTGAGCTCTGCTCTCCCTCCACCGGCTGCAGTCGGACACGTGAATGATCATCTGTAAAACACACACAACAACACCATCATTATCAACATCACATCCTAGACTTTTACCTTAAAACATTGGACTGGATTCTCTGTCTGTCTCAAACATCTGATGTGTTTCTAATCTGTTTGTGTTTGTTCAGATGACTCTTCAGCTTCAGGATGAGCATCCACCAGCAACACGAGCAGCTCTCTCTGTCATCTCAGACAGATGTGATGTGACACGTCCCTGCGCTCGCGGTGAACCCTGCCGCACACAACCTGCGCTGTGATTGGCTGATTTCTCAAAGACACGCGTGCAGTGTCCGGTGGCTCTTGAGAAGACTGTGAGGAGCTGAATGTTTGTCTTAAAGCAACATCCTGAAGAAACTTGCCATGAACGCATTTGAATCATTAGCATTGACTCATCGTGAGCGCACACACACACAGTCCTGGCGAGCGGTTTCTTTACGTACATGCGATGATGTTGCCGTAGCGATTCTTCATTCTGTTCTCGTCTTTTTTGGCCGAGTCCCAGGGTGCAGCCTGACCTTCAAAGAAGCTCTGAGAGAAACACAGAAGACAAAACATTACACACATAAAATCACAAGCAACAGGTCAAAGGGGTCAGAGAGTAAAAGATTAACTATTAAGAATGAACTAAACAATAATTAAAGGAATGTTCCGGGTTTAATCCAAGTGAAATATATATCATATTAAATATACATCTTTAAAAAAAGACAGACACCTGTGATATATTTTCAAGTACTTTTTGCTGCAATCCTGTTTGTGACAGAACTTCACTGATGTACTGAACCCAGAACATTTCTTGATCTATAAAGGATTGTGTGTGTATGTCGACTGCAGGATTTACACACAATGAACCGAAAGAACGAGACAGAGAGAGAGAGACGCTGAATTAAACCAGACAGCCCAAACAGAAAGTCGTGAAATATTTATTCTGTGTGTGAAGGATGCGGCAGCGGTGCAATTACGCCAGATTATGAAAATAAAGCTCAACGCTGGCGGATTCTTTCTGCACTTTCACTCCCTCAGAAGTGTGCACGTGAGGTGTTCCATTCACACAATATGATGTGATTGGTGATGATGATCTTCATCTGAACACAACGATGATGTGCAGCACAAATGACTTCATCATCCCTCTCTTTGTGTCGTGATGACAGTACTAACTACACCTCTGACTGACGCTCAGATCTCTTGATTGTGAGTAAGTCGTTACGGTGAGCCTGAATCATGCGAGATGTTTGTCAAGGAAATCATCTTTGGGTCTCGAGCACAGACGTGACCTTCAGTTTTCTTTTAATTCACAAACGTGAAGTCCGGTGAACCTTCAGACTGAGATTATCAATCAAGAGCAAAAAAATAAAACTCTCTCAGCTGGTCAGGGATTTGTAGATTTTGCTGTGCGTGTGAATTGATGTCAAACACTTCCACTATTCAATCAATATTGACATGACAGAAGGAAAAGACACGCACGCACAATCACACACACGCACGCACGCACACACACGTCTGGTTTACTATCTCCGTGGGAACAGTCCATAGACGCAATGGTTTTTATACTGTACAAACTGTATCTCATATTCCCTACACCTACCCCTAACAATCACACACAACTGTCTGCTCTTTTACATTTTCACTAAAGTTCATTCTGTATGATTTATAAGCTTGTTTCCTCATGGGGACCAAAAAATGTCCCCACAAGGACAAGGGTTTTGGATATTGCCATCTTTGTGTCCCCATACCGTAGGGTTTACCCCCCCCCACACACGCACACACACATGCACGCACGCGCGCACACACACACACACGGATCAGTCTGGATTTATATTTATGTCTTGTGACGGCAGCTCAAACACACAACAGCACACAGGACACAATCTGAAAGATGAGAAAATTTAGAGATGCTGAAATGAAAAATGAGTTTGTTTGATGGAAAATAATCAGAGGAAATATAAAAATATGGTGCTGAATAAATGAGCTTCACAGCAGATTGAGACGGACGGAGACGCTGAGATCGCTGGCGGGAAGCTGCAGGCTCTTTCAGTCCCTCTAGGCCACACGCTGTGATTGGCTGATGCTCAAAACATCAGCCAATCAGATTCAAGAGCGCAATGATGTGCCCAAAGGTACATCACCCTTTCTTAAAATCAGGTTAAAATCGAAGTGAAATGTGGATTCTTAAAGAAGCAGAACGTGAACCGTCAGAGCTTCAACGGTGTTCAAGAAAGAGAAGCAGATCCAGATCATACTGATGCCCAAAACACCTTCACACCCTCAGCAAGATGCCAAAACATGCAGGAATACAGCCAGCAGAAGACCCTAACTCAATCCTGCACCAGTCTCTCTCGCTGTATTCTTATGCATCCCAGCATGCTTCAGTCAGATCAGAGATGGAAAACCACTCAGGTGTTTGTGGATGCATTAGTGCAGATGTGTGACGTCAGGTGAAGAAAAGAATGTGTGAAATATGGTCAAACCCCCTTTACTGAATTATAAGCTTAAGAAACATATCATTTGTGTTTTATTCTGCCTGATGTGAGCGACATTAAACTCTAGATGTGAACTACATATACAGTATATATATATCTATATCTATATGATTTAACTACTGACTCTTCAGTAAGCTCCGCCCCCTCAGTTACTACAGCTTGACAAATGATAGTGTACAGCAGTGGTTCTCAACGGGGGGCTCCAGCTGACTTTCAAGGGTCCCGCAAGATGACCAATATTTTACAAATTAGGATTAAAATACATTACAAACAAACAAAAAACAAGAGATTTCTTATTATTTGGCCATTTTTATCATTAATAAAGGTATTTCCAGTTAATTTTAAGCTCTAAAATATTTAATTGGGTAGAAATTGGGCGGGGACGGGGGGCCTTGGAGTCAAAAAGGTTGAGAACCGCTGTTCTAAAGTGACACAGTAATGTGAGTGTGAATAAACCGCAGACTGTGAATCAGAAAGGAACAGAGAAAAGCTTCATATATTAGTGATAATAACTGATTACTCTATAGCATTACTATAATTTTACATGTGAACTATTGAACATCGGAGTCTTCCATGATGTCATCAACCTTCATGTGGGAATGAGGAACGTCATCAACATGAACACCCTGTGTATCCTCTCTGCGCACATGACTAAATATTTACTTTGAAATCCAGCGTAACTTCCACAGACTCGCAGCAAAATCTACCGGTGCTGAAGAATGATTGGTCAGTAGTGTTTTGAGGCGGAGCTTAACCAAACGCTTTAAAACCCACCCGGAACTAACAGGTCACATTAGCATCTAGCAAGCAACTAAAACATCTTACATATATCCAGAAATGACTGCTTACCTCATTTATCTTTTCCAAAGTTAATGAATGGAATAACAAGAAGCATGAGTGAGAGGAGAGATAAGGGAATATTTTAGTGTTCACGCTGACAGAAACACAGCAGCTCTTCACCGTCATTCAACAAGATCAAGAGAGAAACACAAAATCACACAAGAAAGTTCACATTGAAAAGGGACGGGGTGTGCGTGCGTGCTCGGACCATATCTGAAGTAAAACACTACCTGAGCACTAGAATCATCTTTATCCACAATGCATCGAGCCGTCCGGCCCGCCGGCCACAGACACAACTCAACTATTCAGATGCAGTGAACACACACACGCGTACGCGCACACACACGCACACAAAGTGATGACTGCCCAACAAATTGTGTGTTCAGACGTGTAGCTACGTGTGTCTCGACTGATGACACGAGCTCACAGAGAAACATAATCAAATGTTCATTCACAGGACACATGCAGTGAGATTCTGACGGGTGACCAAACGTGAAAACTAACCAATGAAGTAAATAACATGTGAAAAACAACACAGGGAGGAGAGAGCAGAATAATGACGAGAAAAGTGAAACGTCGGTCATTGTTTACTCTGCTTGTGAACAGAAAGATGACATGAATTTATAAAAGCTCATGAAAGTAAAGTATTCTGTAAAATAGTCTTTATTTTATATATGCACAATTTAGAATCTTTTAGACTGTAAATCGTATTATATTGTATTGTCATTGTGTTGAATGTCTGTACTAGAAGCTTCCAACACCAAAGAAAATTCCTTGTGTGTGCAAGCACACTTGGCAATAAAGCTCTTCTGATTCTGATTCTGATTCTGATGAATTTATAAAAACTCATGAAAACACATGCAAAGGATTCCGTTTGAAAGACATTTGCAAACTCGTTTAAATAAACTCAAAGCCTGATCATATTGTTTCTTCTATGAAATGTCAAACGTCAGTCATTACTCTCTGTTCACGTTGTTTTTGTGCGAGCAGAAAGGAAGAGGAGTAAAGGATGACCTCACCGTTTCCTTTTGAGCGAGGCGTTCCTTTGACTCACCTCATACTCTTCTTTAAAGCCGTATCCCTCGGCACACTTCATCTGCGTGATGTGCTGAAGGAGATCTGCCACACGGATGGCCGGATGAAGCTGTCCCGTCTGATACGGCACGTCCGCCGCCTCTCGCTTCTTGTAGGAATGAGTGTGAGACTGAACCAGACTGCTGGTTTCACTGGTCATCGTGTGAGGCTCATCTAACGGGACAAAAACAAAGCGTGAGGACACGGACGTCTGCAGCAAACCCTAAAGACATGGATGAATGAAAGAGGAGAACGAAAGCGTCAGGCGCTTCTGTCCGTCCGTCTGTATCAACTACACACAAACTCTCTAGGTCACGTCAGAATGAGATGGAGCGGACGGTGAGATGGCGGACGAAGGGTTACGGAGCATGGAAATGACGTGGCACCTTCACAGCAGGGGTCGGGAGCAGCGGAGCCCAAACCAAAAGCCACCAGAGCTGAAGATGCGTGAGGGTGGGTGAGGGTGTCACATACTGCATGTATGAAGAGGGCGGCCACGGGTGACGGCCATGCTAACTAATGACGGCACAGGTGCACGGGGAGGGCGGAATGCCACACAAGGCCATGCGAGAGAGGCGACACGGTTTGAGGGGGGAAGTAGATCCCACTGACAGTCACCCCCAGATAAATATAAAAACACAGGGCTGATTGACAACTTACCATTAATGGGCACTTTTTAAGAGGTACGTAACCGGTTAAACGTGAAGAAAAACAGGGAGAGAAGGAAACAGGCTGTAAGCAACAAGATATTTGAAGCAAGAGCAGCTAACACATCAGGAGCGACTGTCTCTCTCTCTCTCGACCGTCTCATGACACCGGGCCAAATCAACTACACAACAACCTGCCGTCAACACTTCCCGAAGGGAAAATCCCATTCACAATCCTCTACATCGTATGTAGCACATTTCACTACGTGCCAATTTGACTGAAACACCGACTTTTGGGCAAAATAAGAAAATGACCAACTTGACGAGTGTAGCCATAAAAACACATGATTTCTGAATGTTGAAGCTTAAATGTGAACACTAGCCATCCAACACAACGCGCCGCCATCCACAGTAAGCCGTGTGAAGCAGTGGCTTACAGGGCATTTTATAACAGCCGAGGGGTTGTTCCATATGCGCTTTCATAAAATAAAGTAAATCAAGTGATATTTGGGCTATGTTTTAAAACGGCTTAGAACTCGGCTCAGCCAATCAGAATCAAGGACCAGAACTGACCGTTTTATAATACGCAATAAGCGACAGAGGATTCTATTTAACAAACGGATTCTTTTCAATGTCATATGTCACAATGTAACGCTACAGTTAATATGAACTTCATCGTGTCTGAATCATTCTCTCAGTTAAAAGGCCGTTGACACCCAAGACGCTTAGAAAAACCTAAATAAGTAATTGATTTCATAAATACCTTTCAAAATAGCAAAAAAATGAAGAGAAAAGCGCAACTCTAAAGATAAAGAGAATGATAAAGACATATTTGTATAATCCTGATTGTGACGAATAAATCAATCATTTTAGTTGAAAACATTGACACTGACAGCCTTAAATAAACAACAGAAATAACAGAAAGGTGTGAACGGACCTTACACCTTTACAGAGTCTTGAAATGCTGAAATGTCGTCATTGATTTCGTTTACGGTTTAGAGCGACTGAGAGAAAAAGAATCCTTCTGGAAATACACCTGTGACTAAAACAAAAGGGGGTATGCAGGTTTTGCTTTGAAAGACCCTCACGCCCTCTTCTAACACAGCGATCAGAGACATTGGTTTGGCACAGAAATGACTGTGATGCCCTGTGAAGTTTCTCAAACTTTAAAAGCTTCTGTCTGTCTGCGGCACGCTCTCTCTCCCCCCTCATCCGGTCCATGCACATGAGAGGTCACAGACAGACGTGACGTCACACGCACCACACGCAATGCGGATGGGATGGGCGGAAGCTTCGGTCGGGGGGACTGAACCCTCGGATCTCACAGAGAAGAGTCAAGCAGGCAGGAATGAATGAGCGTCTTTCACCTCCGTCTGTCTGTCATCCACACCAAACAAACTCAACACTCTGTGTGATGTGTGCAAACACAAACGAGAGGTTCTCACCTAAGATTGCGGTCGGCACAAAGGGGTCTGCCAGCGGCCCACAGACGACAGGTTTACAGAGAAGAAGAGAAGAAGGCTTTTCATTACACACAAACACATGAGACACGAGTCAGTGTGCTGTTAGTCAAGAAGAACGAATACACATCAACAAACAAAAGAGAGAGTTGGATTATTTGGCACAACAGCTCGTGGGGTCTTCAGTCATGCAGCAGGAAGTCACATGCATCAAACAGGAAGTGATGCACACGCATGAACGCTGAGCTTTACCTGGGTAATAGGAGTTTGGCACGGAGGTGGTCAGCGTGTTAGTCTTCATGGTAAAGGAGGACGGCGAGGAAACAGCTTTTAGCCAAAACAAAAAGAGCAGATGAAGAAGAGAATCATTCAGAGAGTTTACGCAACACTCTTTACTCTTTACTGCGTGCCGTTATACGGTACGTACGTCATCAACACATGACATGATGATGGCAATCATTAGAGTGACACACCAGAACAACTGCAAACACTCGTGTCTGTCTGGATGACGTCATGTATGTGATGCGTGTGCGTGCGCGCGCGCGTGTCAATCAGAGCTGTAGAGAGGCAGACAGCAGGTCACCGATGAATTTGACGGCCGTTAAGAGCTGGCGTTTGTTTCTTTATTTATTCCTGTTCAGCGGACACTTCACACACACACTGACACATCAGTCACATGATCTCGCTCATGAAATATAAACACGCATCAGACTTACTGCACATACTGTCATCTACATGGAAACACACTTTACAGACACATGATCTGATTGGTTCAGTTAAGTGACAGCCGACTGGAGGGATGATAACTGTCAATCACAGTCTGGTGCACACAGTTTTCTGTCATGTACTGTCACTGCAAGACGCAGAATCAATCTATATACAGCATGTCTGAGAGTAAACTTACGTCTTCCATTGAGATTGTGTGTGTCCATGAAAGAAATGGCTTCATCACAGCTGGTGCCCTGTTCAGTGTAACTCTTATCCATGGAGTTCACCATCACCGTCATCTCCTGACGCGTGCTGCTCAACGTCTCCTTGCGCTTCTTTGCCAGTTTCCTTTAGCAGGACACGAAAGAAATCAAACTCATCATTTTAGATCAACACACACCTTCCTGTCCATTACAGGAAAACACCAGAAAGAGTTCAGTGAGTTTACCATGACTATGTGCTGTTCTGAAACATAAACTTACAACCTTTATACTGGACACTCTTCAAAAGAAAGGTGCCATAGAAAAACCATTTTGGTCAAAGGTTCTTTAAAGAACCATCTCTTTCTTACCTTTCCATAATCTGAAGAACCTGTTTTCACCACAAAGCTTCTTCAGATGTTAAAGGTTCTTTATGGATCAAAAGTGAAGCACCTTCATTTTCAAGAGTGCGTATAAACAAACATATCATCACTGTTGGATGGAAACCTCAAATCTCCATTAGTTTTCATTAGTCATTCCTACTGGTCACNTGTGTGTGTGTGTGTGTTGTTGTTGTGAAGCTGTGTGTGTGTGTGTGTGTGTGTGTGTGTGTGTGTGTGTGTGTGTGTGTGTGTGTGTGTGTTGTTGTTGTTGTGAAGCTCTGTGTGTGTTGGATTTAAACAGAAGTAGTTTTTTCAGGTTTTAAGCGTGTGTTTGATTGCTGAATGCAGGAGATTTGTGTGCGTCTGTGTTTCTTCAGTCACTAATAAAGAGCGCAGCGCGAGGAATTAAAATCACACGTTTCATTAATTCTCATTAACATTGTTTTTAATCAACAAGCACATTCTGAAATGACTTTTGACAAGCTAATTAACTCATGCAAATCTGCATTCACATATTCCACATCGCCCGCAGACATTTCACAAACACACGCACGCGCACAAACGGCCGCTGGTGGGCGGAAAACACTTTCTGCTTATCATGTGAAGCGGGCGAGTTAAATCAGGATGTGG
>NW_026634148.1:53569-76069 GCF_024868665.1 Triplophysa rosa
TTGTGACAGAACTTCACTGATGTACTGAACCCAGAACATTTCTTGATCTATAAAGGATTGTGTGTGTATGTCGACTGCAGGATTTACACACAATGAACCGAAAGAACGAGACAGAGAGAGAGAGACGCTGAATTAAACCAGACAGCCCAAACAGAAAGTCGTGAAATATTTATTCTGTGTGTGAAGGATGCGGCAGCGGTGCAATTACGCCAGATTATGAAAATAAAGCTCAACGCTGGCGGATTCTTTCTGCACTTTCACTCCCTCAGAAGTGTGCACGTGAGGTGTTCCATTCACACAATATGATGTGATTGGTGATGATGATCTTCATCTGAACACAACGATGATGTGCAGCACAAATGACTTCATCATCCCTCTCTTTGTGTCGTGATGACAGTACTAACTACACCTCTGACTGACGCTCAGATCTCTTGATTGTGAGTAAGTCGTTACGGTGAGCCTGAATCATGCGAGATGTTTGTCAAGGAAATCATCTTTGGGTCTCGAGCACAGACGTGACCTTCAGTTTTCTTTTAATTCACAAACGTGAAGTCCGGTGAACCTTCAGACTGAGATTATCAATCAAGAGCAAAAAAATAAAACTCTCTCAGCTGGTCAGGGATTTGTAGATTTTGCTGTGCGTGTGAATTGATGTCAAACACTTCCACTATTCAATCAATATTGACATGACAGAAGGAAAAGACACGCACGCACAATCACACACACGCACGCACGCACACACACGTCTGGTTTACTATCTCCGTGGGAACAGTCCATAGACGCAATGGTTTTTATACTGTACAAACTGTATCTCATATTCCCTACACCTACCCCTAACAATCACACACAACTGTCTGCTCTTTTACATTTTCACTAAAGTTCATTCTGTATGATTTATAAGCTTGTTTCCTCATGGGGACCAAAAAATGTCCCCACAAGGACAAGGGTTTTGGATATTGCCATCTTTGTGTCCCCATACCGTAGGGTTTACCCCCCCCCACACACGCACACACACATGCACGCACGCGCGCACACACACACACACGGATCAGTCTGGATTTATATTTATGTCTTGTGACGGCAGCTCAAACACACAACAGCACACAGGACACAATCTGAAAGATGAGAAAATTTAGAGATGCTGAAATGAAAAATGAGTTTGTTTGATGGAAAATAATCAGAGGAAATATAAAAATATGGTGCTGAATAAATGAGCTTCACAGCAGATTGAGACGGACGGAGACGCTGAGATCGCTGGCGGGAAGCTGCAGGCTCTTTCAGTCCCTCTAGGCCACACGCTGTGATTGGCTGATGCTCAAAACATCAGCCAATCAGATTCAAGAGCGCAATGATGTGCCCAAAGGTACATCACCCTTTCTTAAAATCAGGTTAAAATCGAAGTGAAATGTGGATTCTTAAAGAAGCAGAACGTGAACCGTCAGAGCTTCAACGGTGTTCAAGAAAGAGAAGCAGATCCAGATCATACTGATGCCCAAAACACCTTCACACCCTCAGCAAGATGCCAAAACATGCAGGAATACAGCCAGCAGAAGACCCTAACTCAATCCTGCACCAGTCTCTCTCGCTGTATTCTTATGCATCCCAGCATGCTTCAGTCAGATCAGAGATGGAAAACCACTCAGGTGTTTGTGGATGCATTAGTGCAGATGTGTGACGTCAGGTGAAGAAAAGAATGTGTGAAATATGGTCAAACCCCCTTTACTGAATTATAAGCTTAAGAAACATATCATTTGTGTTTTATTCTGCCTGATGTGAGCGACATTAAACTCTAGATGTGAACTACATATACAGTATATATATATCTATATCTATATGATTTAACTACTGACTCTTCAGTAAGCTCCGCCCCCTCAGTTACTACAGCTTGACAAATGATAGTGTACAGCAGTGGTTCTCAACGGGGGGCTCCAGCTGACTTTCAAGGGTCCCGCAAGATGACCAATATTTTACAAATTAGGATTAAAATACATTACAAACAAACAAAAAACAAGAGATTTCTTATTATTTGGCCATTTTTATCATTAATAAAGGTATTTCCAGTTAATTTTAAGCTCTAAAATATTTAATTGGGTAGAAATTGGGCGGGGACGGGGGGCCTTGGAGTCAAAAAGGTTGAGAACCGCTGTTCTAAAGTGACACAGTAATGTGAGTGTGAATAAACCGCAGACTGTGAATCAGAAAGGAACAGAGAAAAGCTTCATATATTAGTGATAATAACTGATTACTCTATAGCATTACTATAATTTTACATGTGAACTATTGAACATCGGAGTCTTCCATGATGTCATCAACCTTCATGTGGGAATGAGGAACGTCATCAACATGAACACCCTGTGTATCCTCTCTGCGCACATGACTAAATATTTACTTTGAAATCCAGCGTAACTTCCACAGACTCGCAGCAAAATCTACCGGTGCTGAAGAATGATTGGTCAGTAGTGTTTTGAGGCGGAGCTTAACCAAACGCTTTAAAACCCACCCGGAACTAACAGGTCACATTAGCATCTAGCAAGCAACTAAAACATCTTACATATATCCAGAAATGACTGCTTACCTCATTTATCTTTTCCAAAGTTAATGAATGGAATAACAAGAAGCATGAGTGAGAGGAGAGATAAGGGAATATTTTAGTGTTCACGCTGACAGAAACACAGCAGCTCTTCACCGTCATTCAACAAGATCAAGAGAGAAACACAAAATCACACAAGAAAGTTCACATTGAAAAGGGACGGGGTGTGCGTGCGTGCTCGGACCATATCTGAAGTAAAACACTACCTGAGCACTAGAATCATCTTTATCCACAATGCATCGAGCCGTCCGGCCCGCCGGCCACAGACACAACTCAACTATTCAGATGCAGTGAACACACACACGCGTACGCGCACACACACGCACACAAAGTGATGACTGCCCAACAAATTGTGTGTTCAGACGTGTAGCTACGTGTGTCTCGACTGATGACACGAGCTCACAGAGAAACATAATCAAATGTTCATTCACAGGACACATGCAGTGAGATTCTGACGGGTGACCAAACGTGAAAACTAACCAATGAAGTAAATAACATGTGAAAAACAACACAGGGAGGAGAGAGCAGAATAATGACGAGAAAAGTGAAACGTCGGTCATTGTTTACTCTGCTTGTGAACAGAAAGATGACATGAATTTATAAAAGCTCATGAAAGTAAAGTATTCTGTAAAATAGTCTTTATTTTATATATGCACAATTTAGAATCTTTTAGACTGTAAATCGTATTATATTGTATTGTCATTGTGTTGAATGTCTGTACTAGAAGCTTCCAACACCAAAGAAAATTCCTTGTGTGTGCAAGCACACTTGGCAATAAAGCTCTTCTGATTCTGATTCTGATTCTGATGAATTTATAAAAACTCATGAAAACACATGCAAAGGATTCCGTTTGAAAGACATTTGCAAACTCGTTTAAATAAACTCAAAGCCTGATCATATTGTTTCTTCTATGAAATGTCAAACGTCAGTCATTACTCTCTGTTCACGTTGTTTTTGTGCGAGCAGAAAGGAAGAGGAGTAAAGGATGACCTCACCGTTTCCTTTTGAGCGAGGCGTTCCTTTGACTCACCTCATACTCTTCTTTAAAGCCGTATCCCTCGGCACACTTCATCTGCGTGATGTGCTGAAGGAGATCTGCCACACGGATGGCCGGATGAAGCTGTCCCGTCTGATACGGCACGTCCGCCGCCTCTCGCTTCTTGTAGGAATGAGTGTGAGACTGAACCAGACTGCTGGTTTCACTGGTCATCGTGTGAGGCTCATCTAACGGGACAAAAACAAAGCGTGAGGACACGGACGTCTGCAGCAAACCCTAAAGACATGGATGAATGAAAGAGGAGAACGAAAGCGTCAGGCGCTTCTGTCCGTCCGTCTGTATCAACTACACACAAACTCTCTAGGTCACGTCAGAATGAGATGGAGCGGACGGTGAGATGGCGGACGAAGGGTTACGGAGCATGGAAATGACGTGGCACCTTCACAGCAGGGGTCGGGAGCAGCGGAGCCCAAACCAAAAGCCACCAGAGCTGAAGATGCGTGAGGGTGGGTGAGGGTGTCACATACTGCATGTATGAAGAGGGCGGCCACGGGTGACGGCCATGCTAACTAATGACGGCACAGGTGCACGGGGAGGGCGGAATGCCACACAAGGCCATGCGAGAGAGGCGACACGGTTTGAGGGGGGAAGTAGATCCCACTGACAGTCACCCCCAGATAAATATAAAAACACAGGGCTGATTGACAACTTACCATTAATGGGCACTTTTTAAGAGGTACGTAACCGGTTAAACGTGAAGAAAAACAGGGAGAGAAGGAAACAGGCTGTAAGCAACAAGATATTTGAAGCAAGAGCAGCTAACACATCAGGAGCGACTGTCTCTCTCTCTCTCGACCGTCTCATGACACCGGGCCAAATCAACTACACAACAACCTGCCGTCAACACTTCCCGAAGGGAAAATCCCATTCACAATCCTCTACATCGTATGTAGCACATTTCACTACGTGCCAATTTGACTGAAACACCGACTTTTGGGCAAAATAAGAAAATGACCAACTTGACGAGTGTAGCCATAAAAACACATGATTTCTGAATGTTGAAGCTTAAATGTGAACACTAGCCATCCAACACAACGCGCCGCCATCCACAGTAAGCCGTGTGAAGCAGTGGCTTACAGGGCATTTTATAACAGCCGAGGGGTTGTTCCATATGCGCTTTCATAAAATAAAGTAAATCAAGTGATATTTGGGCTATGTTTTAAAACGGCTTAGAACTCGGCTCAGCCAATCAGAATCAAGGACCAGAACTGACCGTTTTATAATACGCAATAAGCGACAGAGGATTCTATTTAACAAACGGATTCTTTTCAATGTCATATGTCACAATGTAACGCTACAGTTAATATGAACTTCATCGTGTCTGAATCATTCTCTCAGTTAAAAGGCCGTTGACACCCAAGACGCTTAGAAAAACCTAAATAAGTAATTGATTTCATAAATACCTTTCAAAATAGCAAAAAAATGAAGAGAAAAGCGCAACTCTAAAGATAAAGAGAATGATAAAGACATATTTGTATAATCCTGATTGTGACGAATAAATCAATCATTTTAGTTGAAAACATTGACACTGACAGCCTTAAATAAACAACAGAAATAACAGAAAGGTGTGAACGGACCTTACACCTTTACAGAGTCTTGAAATGCTGAAATGTCGTCATTGATTTCGTTTACGGTTTAGAGCGACTGAGAGAAAAAGAATCCTTCTGGAAATACACCTGTGACTAAAACAAAAGGGGGTATGCAGGTTTTGCTTTGAAAGACCCTCACGCCCTCTTCTAACACAGCGATCAGAGACATTGGTTTGGCACAGAAATGACTGTGATGCCCTGTGAAGTTTCTCAAACTTTAAAAGCTTCTGTCTGTCTGCGGCACGCTCTCTCTCCCCCCTCATCCGGTCCATGCACATGAGAGGTCACAGACAGACGTGACGTCACACGCACCACACGCAATGCGGATGGGATGGGCGGAAGCTTCGGTCGGGGGGACTGAACCCTCGGATCTCACAGAGAAGAGTCAAGCAGGCAGGAATGAATGAGCGTCTTTCACCTCCGTCTGTCTGTCATCCACACCAAACAAACTCAACACTCTGTGTGATGTGTGCAAACACAAACGAGAGGTTCTCACCTAAGATTGCGGTCGGCACAAAGGGGTCTGCCAGCGGCCCACAGACGACAGGTTTACAGAGAAGAAGAGAAGAAGGCTTTTCATTACACACAAACACATGAGACACGAGTCAGTGTGCTGTTAGTCAAGAAGAACGAATACACATCAACAAACAAAAGAGAGAGTTGGATTATTTGGCACAACAGCTCGTGGGGTCTTCAGTCATGCAGCAGGAAGTCACATGCATCAAACAGGAAGTGATGCACACGCATGAACGCTGAGCTTTACCTGGGTAATAGGAGTTTGGCACGGAGGTGGTCAGCGTGTTAGTCTTCATGGTAAAGGAGGACGGCGAGGAAACAGCTTTTAGCCAAAACAAAAAGAGCAGATGAAGAAGAGAATCATTCAGAGAGTTTACGCAACACTCTTTACTCTTTACTGCGTGCCGTTATACGGTACGTACGTCATCAACACATGACATGATGATGGCAATCATTAGAGTGACACACCAGAACAACTGCAAACACTCGTGTCTGTCTGGATGACGTCATGTATGTGATGCGTGTGCGTGCGCGCGCGCGTGTCAATCAGAGCTGTAGAGAGGCAGACAGCAGGTCACCGATGAATTTGACGGCCGTTAAGAGCTGGCGTTTGTTTCTTTATTTATTCCTGTTCAGCGGACACTTCACACACACACTGACACATCAGTCACATGATCTCGCTCATGAAATATAAACACGCATCAGACTTACTGCACATACTGTCATCTACATGGAAACACACTTTACAGACACATGATCTGATTGGTTCAGTTAAGTGACAGCCGACTGGAGGGATGATAACTGTCAATCACAGTCTGGTGCACACAGTTTTCTGTCATGTACTGTCACTGCAAGACGCAGAATCAATCTATATACAGCATGTCTGAGAGTAAACTTACGTCTTCCATTGAGATTGTGTGTGTCCATGAAAGAAATGGCTTCATCACAGCTGGTGCCCTGTTCAGTGTAACTCTTATCCATGGAGTTCACCATCACCGTCATCTCCTGACGCGTGCTGCTCAACGTCTCCTTGCGCTTCTTTGCCAGTTTCCTTTAGCAGGACACGAAAGAAATCAAACTCATCATTTTAGATCAACACACACCTTCCTGTCCATTACAGGAAAACACCAGAAAGAGTTCAGTGAGTTTACCATGACTATGTGCTGTTCTGAAACATAAACTTACAACCTTTATACTGGACACTCTTCAAAAGAAAGGTGCCATAGAAAAACCATTTTGGTCAAAGGTTCTTTAAAGAACCATCTCTTTCTTACCTTTCCATAATCTGAAGAACCTGTTTTCACCACAAAGCTTCTTCAGATGTTAAAGGTTCTTTATGGATCAAAAGTGAAGCACCTTCATTTTCAAGAGTGCGTATAAACAAACATATCATCACTGTTGGATGGAAACCTCAAATCTCCATTAGTTTTCATTAGTCATTCCTACTGGTCACTCTTCATGTTTGTCCGTGGGTTTTGTGAATATTTAACCAGTGAAAGGGATTGAAAAGACCTTTGACAACACAATTGTTTAAAAACACAGTGTTCTTCATTTGGCTCAACAGAAGCATTGATATATAACAGAAGACGTGCAGATTGCATTGCATTTCATTCCTCTGTGCACATGTACATCATATTTCCATCCATCGTTTGCATTCTTAAGATCATTAAATGCACAAAACTCTGAGAATCCTGGCATGCGGTTTCTGGAAGAGACGGGTGAGAGGAGGAAAGCCCAGACTAATGTTCACTCCAGAGAGATGCTGTCAGAATGAACAGAAAGTGACTCTAGCGTCCCCAGAGAGAGAGAGAGAATATGCTGATGAGCTCCACACACACACACACACGCACACACGCACGCACACGCACACACACGCACGCACACACACACGCACACACACACACACGCACAGCGCTGCGTCTGGCCTCGGGCAGCGTGACACTTCTGTGAGACACCTGAGATGTGGACTGTGGAAACAGCTGCTCACACACCTGTCTCACCGTCTTCAACATTAATTACAGGAGTGTGTGAGACAGTCTTCATTCATCATGTGTGAGAATGACGCAACACATCTCTACTGAACAACAGCACTGGAACTCACACATGACATCTCGTTAATCCCCCAGTTAATTCTCCTAGACATCAACGAGATTAAATAGAAACTTTTGCTTAAATCTCATCTGCGTCTCAGATATTTCTCCTGAGAAAAAGAGTCCACAAATGTCTCTTCCGTTAATATTATAGAAGATCTCAATATGAACTCAAACAAGTTTACTCAAATCCAGACAATCTACATTCATTTTGATCAAATCTCTGTCCGGTGCAGGGCACATCTCAGATCAATGCACCTGAACCCACAGCTTCACTAATGCATCTAATAGAAGCTTTAATGCAGATGGAGAAAACTCTCCAGAGCGTTCAACCTCTCCTGCTTTGTATTTTACTTCCAGCTCTTCTCTCTCTCTCTCGGGGCGGGGAGATCGTATCTTTAATGGAACCCACAGCAGCGAGTGGACGAATCCCACCCAGCATTAAGTGGTCTAAAGCAGAGCCCGGCCGCTCGGCCAAACCTGCTGCACATTAAACATAAATAAATGAAAGTCAAGCCATTTCTGTGTGTCGTGTGTTTCACTGCTGAAGGTCACGGCAAGCGCAGCTTTTACAAATGGAAAAAAGATGGATGCTTGCCATCGCTCCGCAAGGGCTTTTAGGTGCACGCACACACACGCACACACACACACACACACACACACACACACACACACAGTTCAGATCAAAGAAATTCACATCATAGAAACCATGATATTTCCAGGTAAATAACAGTAATATTAAAGGTAATCAATCACACCAAAACACTCACGGTTACTTCACTTTTACTATAATAAAATCATGGTTACATGTCCTAACGCTGAACCCTGAAAAACAACATCATCGGATTGGTCACATAAACTACTTCTATATATATATATAACGTGAATATTTAACAATACACATGTAATATAACGTATTAAGTGCTGTTTTTCACTTTGTGCACAATGATTCATGAGATAAATCTGACATTTTTTGCCGGCAGGTTCAAGGCTCTGAACTTTTTTGGGGAGAAAATAAATAACCAGGAAGAATGTGCTGCAGCAGAAATCACTTGATGCTGATGTCATGATGGCAATATTTGTCATGTGACATTTCTCAAGGTCCAGTTACATCAGCTCAGATCTGCTGACCGAATCACAACCAAACAACTACTGCTCCATCAGCTTCATTCTCTTACTCTTTCACTGTTTATTCTCATTTACTTGCATCATATACTATAGTGTTTCTTACGGCACATCATATACGCTTTACATTCTATATTTTTCTATTTAAGCTTCGAGTTTATTATAATAGTTAAACAATATAATGAAATACATATGCATGGTAAAATGTCCAGGTCTAAAGCACAGCGCTCAGATTCCAGCTTTAGCTTCACAATTCTTCAAATCTTCCACAAAGAGATTTTCAACACTTCAAAGATCTCTCTTCACAGCCTAAATCTGTTGTGTGACACTGCACACATTGAGGATTAAAATGTACCGTGCTTGTCATTTTATGAATCGGCCGCCCATATTTACACAGATTTGTGTCCGAGCTGTCGTTCACTTTAAAACAAATGAGCGTGTGTGCAGACGCTGTGGAAATGACAGCAGGAGAGACTGATGTTACACACTCGGCTTAAAGAACACTGATGGGACACAAAGAATCCAGAATAATTGTGCGTCCCGCTGTTTGAACTCTGACACAAAACAGAAGCGGAATTAAACTCTGAGGGATATAATTGTGTTTCTCTGTGTCTGTATAATGATTTAAAGGGGAAACGCCGCAGGTGACCCTTGAACTTGCCCAGCGTGACCCGTGTTAATCGACGACCCCGAGCGAACGAATCTCTCCCGCAGCAAGTGACTCTGAATCCATCTTGTTTATTCGGTTCTGGTCCATATGGTGAGCTGCACCCCGCTGCTGTTCAACATTTATACCCCACAGGACGCTAATCGCTTAACTGTTTCCTTCAAACACACATAATTCACCGTCTGCTGAGATAAACTGAGAAAACTCTCAGAACAGTGATTTAATGATGAATATGAATACACTAAAATATCACTCAATATTGTGTTTACACACACACACACACGCACGCACGCACGCACGCACGCACGCACGCACGCACACACACACACACACACACACACACACAATCATTATCACTAACTACAACTATTAAAACATTTCTGTGAAATGAAATCAAATGAAATTAATTCAAATATTATAAAAAAACATCAGTTAGAAATGCTGCCTTGACAATAAACTGAAATAAGATGAAGTTAATGCACTAAAGTAAACTTAAACTAAAATAACAATAATATATTATTAAAACATTGATCTTTTTTTAAATAATACCTCATTGAAAATATGACAATATTTTATTGAATGAAAAATCGAATAAATCTGGTTCTGTAATACGTGTATATTAAATATGGGCGACTCTATTCTGACATGTAAACACACTTTATAGACAATACACTTATTGTCAGCTCTTAACACAAAATTTACACTTGGAAGTCATTCTGCTAAAAGCATCTGCTGAATGAATAAATATAAACTAGTAAACAAGTGAATCCATAAAAACCAGTGTAATCCAGCTCAGACACCAGGGTAAAAGTGAGGTTTATCTTTCCTGAAGAACACTGAGCTGGAAACATCCACACCAAACCTCCTCAACCCTGTGGCTGGCAGGCAAAAGAAAATGACAAGCGACAGATCGGCGGCAGAGACGCGGTTATCAATCCTGACACAGGAAGTGGATGCTGAGCGAGCAGCTGAGAGGAAACGCATCGCTTCAGATGAGAGAGAGAGAGAGAGAATAGAGCTTCGCAGACGTCTGCATGAGCGCTCTTCATTCAACAGAAAATCTCAGAAAAGCAAGTGCAGCTCACAGAATAAAAACACACTTTACATGAGTGAAGCCTAATTGAGGATCACATACAGTACATTCATGCCATATTAATATAATACAAACAGATGTTATACATTACACTCATAGCATTGTCTATAATCTATACGGTAATATCATATATGAGCTGGTCGTGTTCTTGGCAGGTGAGATTCACTCTTACACATCACAGAAACTCAAATACTTTGATGAAAACAGTGTTCCTATCCATGACCTCTATGAATAATCATTTTCTAAAGATACCCTGAAGCTTCGGTTTCGTGAAAGTTTGAGTCGTACAGTTTGAGAACACAATCTCTGTACTTCTCTTCATTGAAATGGCCTCCAACCATGTCAGGACAGCAGAAAGTGAAACACAAAGTACACACTAACCTTCCCGTGGTGTTTTCTCTCGACACACAGCGGTGATTCAGCGAGCAGCATGCATATCTAATGCCGGTGGGCTACTTTAGTCACCGTCCCAACAGACCCGTCCATTTCTCTATATTTGTATTTCATTTCTTCAAAAGCTTCATTCCGCCTGTAAACACATCCATCTGAAGTTTCACCTGCACCCCTGCAGACAGAGCGGGTGTGCGCTCGTGGAGCCGCTAAAAGGCTCTTTCAAACACAAGTAAGTTTCTGTGTTTTTCTGTGAGAGAGACATAAATAAAAGCGCCTGCCGAGCTCGGCGCGCTGATGGCTGCGGCCCCTGGAGAGACGAGTGCCAGATGTACCCTTGAGCGCCGCTCTCCATCCGCACATCCCACCCATTACACACAGAGACCACATTTACACAGAGAAATCTGTGTGTCTGCTCCGGCCGACACCTCACACACAATATTGAGCTCTGGAGTCACTTCTTCTACTAAACGCTCTCTGATGGGTTTACAAGCAACCAACCAAATCTAGAGCAGCCTTAATATCCAACCACAGCAAACAAAAGCAATGTGCTTCAAATTCAGGTATTCTCCGATCAATTTATTAGCAGTGACGGACACTAAAGTCTACGCTATAGATGTACAGTAGTGGCCAAAATGGAGGTCATATTTCTACAATATTTGACCAATCGGTTACAATTAAAACTGTCAAAAGAATGAACTGTACGCTACAAAATAAACAAAACACTAAACTATTGGTATGTCTTGAAAAACTAATGATTTGACAAAAAGCGTGTAAGAGAATATGACTTTTATTCTCAGATTCTAACAAAAAAAGCTGAGAGTAAATAAATCAAACATCAGTTATGAATATTTTGTTTTATTGTCACTCAATAGTGACAAAATAAGTCATTTTTGCCAAACCCTTTCAATTCTTTTCTGAGTTTCACTCCAAACACAACATACAATCTTTAATAATATAGATCGAAATAAAGAGTGAAGTTGTTTTTATGATTCATACTTTTATTAAATAGAAAACATTTACATGTACAGACCAGGACTGTATGTGGTCTCGTGCAGAATAAAAACAACTGAATCTCTGTTCACTTAGTTTGACAGGTTTCAGATAAACGCACACACACACAGTATTAGTATGTGTGAGTGATGATGTTCTAGACTCATTGATATGAGCAGTGAAGCTTGACATGAGCTGTCAGCGGCTCATCAAATGCATTTCCCTGCAGATACAGAGGTCACCTGCACATTTCCTCTGACAGACTCTGACATCCAGACATGTGACAGGCTCCCAGCATGCACTGCTCTCACACCAACACATCTGCATACTAAACAACAACACGCTTCTCCGAAACTCCTTTCAGAATGAGAACTGAGGAGTTCAAATGACAGGTTTGTTTCAATAGTGACTTCTCACCACAACATCATTAACTAAACTATTAAAGCTGAAGTCAATACTGTGTTCACGAAACCTAACACAGAGAGAAAAGGCTTGATTTGTCATTTTAATCAGAGATGATGTGGTGTGAAGAATATTAAGATGTAATGTGCTGACGGTTTAATGAAAGTGTTGCAGGTGAAGCTTCTGTTCTCACATCCGACTGTAAGCATCAGTACCACCATCTGCCAAAATGACAGCCAATCAACTCAACACACGCTGGAATCACTCGCGTTCACTCTACAAGCCAAAGCTCAGATCCTTCAGCAGAATCAGAATGGATTTACCAAACAGTCACACACAGATCACAGCAGCACTGAATCACAAACATTCTGTTCCTGCGACACATTCAATTCAGATTCATTCTAACAGAGCTGACCTCTGACCCTCATCTTCTGTTTGAGTGATGCTTCACACAACACCTGACAGTGTTAACACTCACGTTCATTTCCTCAGAAACTGAACACACAACATGAAGTAGTCTGCTCTGGTTACAGCAGCTGAAATAATCAGGATCTTAATAAGACAGACTCTATTCAGCATTTAGTGATGTGATCATCCCTGAGACCTGAACTATTCAACTTCGTGGAATACACTGATCATGATATCTCAGGAAGAGGATGTTAAATGTGCAGGTGTGCTTGATGCACTCATTAATAATCTTTAATCAGAGTGTAATTGAATTATCGAGTCATTCTCAAACCGTCTGCTACCTCATCTCATCTCATTACCATCTCCTGTAAACAGCCCGTCTCATTGGTGGATCACAGCGTTACCCTATTATCTGCATCAGAGGGCGACGCCGGGCGTCTCGCCCTGAGACCACAGAGAAAACGTCTCTCTCTCTCCCTTGCTCGCTCGCTCGCTCTTTCCTCCACAGCGCAGAATCTGTCAGCCGAGACAAATGCTCGCCCTCTTGTTGCAATTAATTTGTTTCTTGTTCTGCGTGAGGCCTCAGTGAAGGATTTAATTAAGCACTCCTGCAGTGTAGATCGCCCCAGTTAAACCAGCCAGAGAGAGAGAGAGAGCGAGACAGAGAGGTTTCTCTAGTGCTTTAGTGAGATGGTTTATGTGAAGTCTTTACGTGAGCTCCGTCTCTGATGACATGATGACAAACTGGCCTGTCTTCACTTTTACATTCACAACAAATCTGCTCAGTGCTCTCTTATTTAACATGACTTACATTCTTTACTGTACAACAAAACAAATTCAAACACTTTTCAAACATTGTGGTTTTCTCACCGCATATTTGATGCTTTTTTCTAGTTTTTAACACCATTACAGCTTCAATAATTATAATCATGACAAGAACCAGGATTCATGTTCACAGTGTTTAGTTGTGACCACAGTTTTGTCCTCACTCACTCTGTCACTCACTCACTCGCTCACTCGCTCACTCACTCACTCACTCACTCACTCACTCACTCACTCACTCACTCACTCTGTCACTCACTCACTCACTCTGTCACTCACTCACTCACTCACTCACTCGCTCACTCGCTCACTCACTCACTCACTCACTCACTCTGTCACTCGCTCACTCGCTCACTCGCTCACTCTGTCACTCACTCACTCACTCACTCACTCACTCACTCACTCACTCACTCACTCACTCACTCACTCACTCACTCACTCACTCACTCACTCACTCACTCACTCACTCACTCACTCACTCACTCACTCACTCACTCACTCACTCACTCACTCACTCACTCACTCACTCACTCACTCACTCACTCACTCACTCACTCACTCACTCACTCACTCACTCACTCACTCACTCACTCACTCACTCACTCACTCACTCACTCACTCACTCACTCACTCACTCACTCACTCACTCACTCACTCACTCACTCACTCACTCACTCACTCACTCACTCACTCACTCACTCACTCACTCACTCACTCACTCACTCACTCACTCACTCACTCACTCACTCACTCACTCACTCACTCACTCACTCACTCACTCACTCACTCACTCACTCACTCACTCACTCACTCACTCACTCACTCACTCACTCACTCACTCACTCACTCACTCACTCACTCACTCACTCACTCACTCACTCACTCACTCACTCACTCACTCACTCACTCACTCACTCACTCACTCACTCACTCACTCACTCACTCACTCACTCACTCACTCACTCACTCACTCACTCACTCACTCACTCACTCACTCACTCACTCACTCACTCACTCACTCACTCACTCACTCACTCACTCACTCACTCACTCACTCACTCACTCACTCACTCACTCACTCACTCACTCACTCACTCACTCACTCACTCACTCACTCACTCACTCACTCACTCACTCACTCACTCACTCACTCACTCACTCACTCACTCACTCACTCACTCACTCACTCACTCACTCACTCACTCACTCACTCACTCACTCACTCACTCACTCACTCACTCACTCACTCACTCACTCGTCGTTCACTCCCTCGGTCACAACACTGATACTCTGATTCCTTAAATCTGTTTAAAGCTGCAATCCATAACTTTTGTTTAAAAAAAATAAGATCTAGTTTTGAGCAAGTCAACCATCAGTGTTCAACATTGATTCACATCAGAATCCAGAATGAAGAACGGGGCAAGAAAAACACACAGAAGCACTTTTTCCCTCAGGTCATCTCCCTCAGGGATTATCCTAAACCAGGACTAGGTTTTAGTCAAATTAGAATATTAAAGTCTTTTTTAAAACATACTTTACAAAAATCCTCACTGGTGTGTATCTTAAGACAAAACAATGGCACTGATATATTTTAAGATATGTCAGTGCAAGTTGTTGTCGATCAAGACGCCTCTAACCTTTAAGTTAGTCTGGGACTAGGTTTAAGGCCCATCCAGCAAACCGCCCCATAGAGTACATAATAATGCCATTTATTTTTACATGTACATAACACATGATCCATTTGCACAAGTGTACATACCATCTGTAAATAATGTCAATTCAACAATACACTACCCTGTACAATGTCTCTTATATGTTATTCCCATTCTGCACAACAGTATTTTATATATGCATATTTTTATCATCTTTTTACACTGTGTTTATCTGTATTATAATTTGTCTTGTCATAGTGTGCTTCCAACATCATAGAACATTCTTTGCACTTGGCAATAAAGCTCTTCTGATTAAACGTATGATAATGGTTTATGTGTTGAGCTGCAGGAAATGTCCGTTGTTCTTCTGATGTTCAGTTGTGCACCTGGAGATCTACTGTCCCGAAGAGATCAGCGTCATCAAACCCCTCTGAATCACCCGACCAAAGTCTTCATGATCACATGACAACAAGAGAACAGGCTGGAGTTGAACTCTACAGGACGGTTGATCTCCAGGAGCAGCTCTGGTGTGAAGTTGATTTAGTGATAGAGGTGAAAGTGTGTGCGCTTCATTAACCTTTTAACCCTTCATCAGATTCTCACAGTTACAATCATTTCTGTGTTGGATTTCAACATCACAGTATCATTTCACATCTCACACGCTCCAATACAATACAGTGCCAAGAGCCAATCAGGTGGTCTGTGAGAGGAAGAGTGGGCGGGTCTTTGTGTGTGTGTGACACATGATGACTTGACATGCAGCAAACAGACTGACATGCAGAACAGAAGTGAGATATAACCATGTACAGAACACAAAAGAAGACGTGTGTGAATGAAAGGATTGAAGTGAATATAAGGGAATTCATCATTCATATCAGGATATCAGTAAAGTGTTTCCATCCTCCCTCCAAACTCCAGAAGCAAAGAGAGAATGATTACCATAACGGCACGGCACGAGTCTTGTGTTTTCACATCATCACTGGAGCTGACGCTCTGGAGTTTGACAGGAGGACAGACGTCACTGGATTAGACTCATGCATGTGATATCAGAAGAGGCGAGGAAGACAGCACGGCAGCTAGAGGTGTGCACAAAGTGTTTTACTTACAGGTAGTAAGTGTAGGAGTAAGAGGATCTTCTGCTGAGCGGGTGGGACGGGCGGAGGGGGAGGGAATGAAATGGAAGGAAAGAAACGTAAAATATATTAATGTCTAAAAATATAGAAAAATGAACAAAACCTGACATGGTGACACACGTGACCTCGACTCGGGGCTGTGGGCGGAGCCTGGGACCTGACTGTGGGCGGGGCCTTGACAATAGACTACCATTGCAGTCTCTGAGGCTGTGTGAGATTAAATTCTACGTTGTGTTTGGGTTTTATGAATGATTTACACAGAAATGTGGAATGTTTATTGATAACTGAATACAGTAAATAATAAATGCAAAACAAGGCACACTCGTCAGACTATACGTGTACGTGCTTTTGTGTCAAACTGTGTCTTACTGAAATGACCGTTATGGTTTATAATCGTAAAAACGGATAGATTATGGTTTGTACAACCCACGGTAAAGCAGTGGTTACTGTAGTTTGTTTTCATGAGGTGTGAGAGGGTCACTGGCGGCGTTAGATAAGAGAGACACAGAGAGAAGAAAAGACAGAGATTAGATCAGCTCCATCAGGTTAAGTGGTGAGTTTAGTGAAGTTTTTACAGCACTCAGACTTTATTACACGTCTATCTTCACAGTCGATTCCGTCTCCGCCTATAGATTCCATCAAATTACATTTAGATTTAACATGCCATGCCAAGGTCATTATGCTAAAAACTACTGGGCAATGCATACAAATGATGAGGCGTAAAGCGTCTGGCGTGTCTAGTCAGCAGAATGAAGACATTCCTCTTCAAATGTTTGGCCATTCTCAAACTCAACAGCAAAATCAATCCAGACAAATACCCTTATTCTAGCGGCGTAATGACTCTCATTAAAAACATATTTACTTTACCCTGCCTTCAATTTACATCTGAAGGCCCGAAGAGAGAGCGAGAGCTTTGGGTGAAACTCTGTCAGAATATAAAGCAGAGCTCACAAACACCACTGATGCGTTTTGCACCGAATCCAATGTAAACACGCCCCGAGCAACTCGCCCCGAGCTACGTGCCTCTTTGAAAAAAACACCGAAAGAAAAGAAGGCCCTTCATCAAATTTTCTCTCTTATCTCTTGCTTTTCTTCTTATTCTGCTTGGAAAATAGTAGCGCCGTTTTCCCGTCACCGGGTCATTACGGCGCTGCCGTTTACTGCGCGGAGAACTAAAGCGGATTATTTCATCAGACGACACGAGAGCTTTTATCACACCGATCAAATCAATTATTCCTTCTTCAGTTGTCAAAGGGACGGCGTGAAACACGGACAGATGAACGCTGAACATTCATGAACATTTCTGTACATAAACCTTAAAGAGCCACTGATAAAAACATCATCCATGAGGAGAATTCACTGGACATCATTCACAAATCTGCATCTCTCGAACGGATCGTGCCGTTTAATTTCATTCCATCATGTGATCCGTGTCATAATCTTAATAATAATAAATTAAACTCACATTACACACACGCACGCACGCACGCACGCACGCACGCACACACACACACACACACACACACGCACGCACACACACACACACACACACACGCACGCACACACGCACACACACACACACACTCCTGTGAGTCATGTTCAGTGAATTCCTCTCTCTCTCTCTCTCTCTTACCGTTTCTTCATGACCAGCACCACACCGAGGAAGATGATGACGAAGAGCAGAATGCCAGCGATCACGCCAGCGATCTTCACCGTGTGATCTGTCTGTTTCTCGGGTTCAACAGCGTCAGGCTTCCTGGTGGCCGCACCTGAAACTCAACATACACACCATCATCCGCTGAGACGCTGTGATGTCACCTCATGATGTCAATTAATATAATGACACGACAACACAACAAATGAGGAAAAGCAATGGAATATGGATTCAAAATAGGATTCATGGCAGGATTCACAGATTAGTATCATCAAAGTTAGTCTTCACTTCTCAGATGAAAAACAGCCCAAATGATGTCTTGACAGAAAAAACAAGATCTCACATTATGCTCAGATACCAAGATTTTCGACTATTTAAATGATTCGATACCTACATAGTTGTAGGGTTTATGATTTAAAATCTACAATGATAATTCTTAAGTGTTCTAGATTGTTCTGCAATATTCCTTTCAGGCAGTTCTTTTTTGTCCTCACTGACCGCTTATAATATATGAAAGCATCATTTCTTAGTTTTATATGAAACTGCTTAATAATAATAATAATTCTCCAGCTGTTTTACATTTCAGTCCAGCCAGAAGTAGGGATGCACCGAATGTTCGGCCACCAAAAATGTTCTGCCGAAAATAGCAAAAAACGCAAGTTCGGTGTTCGGCCGAATGTGTGAAATGGCCGAATAAATTTGACCGAACATGAACATGACATATGATCAAGCAGCAACCAGCGCAGAGAGACGGAGAGACACGCGTGCGCTTTATTACTGCCGCAAACATTTTGGCAGTGCGTGTGCGTGTGTGTGTGTGTGCATGCGTATGCGTGCGTGTGTGTGCATGCGTATGCGTGCGTGTGTGTGTGCGTGGAGCATTTTAAAGTGTCAGAGAAAGACACAGCACGGGACTTGCCACACGGAAGTAAATGTCCGAATGAAAGCGTGTTCACCGGTCGGTAACTTTACTTCAGACGGAAGCGGGCTGTCTGACAGTAGCCCCGCCGCTCGCGACATCCTTTGACATCATACAGTGGTCGCGTGCGCACAGTTCCCTGTACTAAACAACTTGTCGAAGTATGTTCTGTGCACCTTCTGAGAGAACAGTCAGCTTTTGTGGGCGGAGTTTGGAGGAGAGACGTGAACTGAAATGGTTGTCAGTCAGCATCAGTCAGAATTGCTTGCATTGGATGTTTTTTGTTTTTCTTTCAATCTTTTTGCAATGTAGCCTATAATAATCCAACAGTTTCAGTTTATTCGTGTTTTTATCTTATAGGCCTAATGTGGAATGACAGTTTTTAATGAAGTGTTTTGTTGTAGGGGTACAGAGTAACTTACATGACATTCTTTTAGCAGTCAGTTATAGGCCTAATTAATATAGGCCATTCATGAAGGGAGAGGGCTCAATCTTTTGTTTGAATTTAGTTTGTTTTGCTCAATTTTATATTAAGTTGTATTGTATTTTATATTTTAAGCAAGACAAATTATAAAAAGCACATTTTGACTATTCAGTTTGTGCAATAGTGTAAAAAATAGCTTAATAAATAGAAGAAATGCAAAAAACCATGTTCGGTGTTCGGTATTATTCAGCCTACGGCCAAGTGTTTCACATCATGTTCGGCTTCGGCTAAGAATTTTCGTTTCGGTGCATCCCAAGCCAGAAGCTCCACTTTCAGTCAGAACACAGAAGAGAGAGAGAGCGTTTACTGTATAACGTGATGGCATGGTGTGCCTGATGACATTTCCAGCGCACTAAATGAGCAGAGAAGGAAAAACAGCACAAAGCCGGGCTGTGAATCTGTTCCCTCTGTCAGTTACAGTTTCTCAATCTAAGCCCGACAGCATCCATCAGCCGTTACCATGGAGACCAATGCTGTGGTAGAGCCGACTGTGTTTAGGGTTTGAGTTTCTGCTGCAGGTGAACTAAGAGTCACGATCTCCTGCATGAACAAAACACTTCTACCAGATTAAAACCAGGTCTTATCATCACGCATGTCTCTGAAGTTTGAACACGAGTGACTTGAGACGGCAGAGGGAACACTCACTAAATGCCAAACGTGAGTAAAAACACTCTAGAGAGTGAATGAAGGAGAATTACACGCCAGCTGGCCGCTAACTTTATTAGGCAACATGCTGCAATGTGTTTAATAGCTGATGAATCATTAACTGTAAGAATGACGCTTTGATCCTGACGGATTGAGTGATGTGATGTCACATCTCAACACAAGCCTCTTTAAACTCCTTTCACTTTGTGTGGCGACATGTGGAATATGTCTAAAGTCTGTGATTTTTTACTAAAGAAGTGAGTTATCTGAAGATGTCTGATGGGTTTAAAACAACAGTTTTCTCTGGGGCCTGCCAGTGAAACCAATTTTCTCTTCGCAGCATCAATTTGTGCCGGTTCATCCGTGGCAAACACACAAGCATCAATTACAACATCTTTCGCATTATAAACTCTTCCACAGCGGCCAGCGGATGAGAGCCTTCATCCGACATTCTTCAACAAACACGTGCAGGTTTTTCAGCTGGTAAATATTGAGATGTCATATTTCAACAGCTCGATGTTGTCATGCATTATAAACGCTGTTTCGGGTGGTCGGGTCATATTGATTCTTTTAACCGAATTAAGTGCTGAATAAAAAGAAGCTAATTTCATGACCGTGTGTTTTGCTGTGTATTTTTCTACAGTAAGTTAATAGAACGTGACCTTCTGCAGCACACCGCAAACGAAGTTGATCAGACTTTAGATGACCTCACAGATCCTCAATAACCTTAAACGTGCATCCATTGACAGCCCAACACAATCACACACACTTATGGCTAAACCTTCCTCGGTTCATTTTAATTACATGTGCAAAATGTTTTTATTATGTGGCAAAATATGACCCTGACACCATCTGAACGTGATTATTGAGATTCACACACACACAGAGAGAGAGAGAGAGAGTGAGGTAGACAGCGTAAGTTCTGACCTGTTAGTTGGCTGTCGCCCGCAGCGGGTGCGATGCGCACATACGGGGTGGTCAGCTGTGTCACTATAATTGCAGCTACAGCAAGAGAAGAGATCCAGGACAACATGCAGAGAGAGAGAGAGAGAGAGGCTGAGGCATGTTACATGTGCAGGGTTATTAATGCTGAGCAGAGAGACAGACGCTCTGTTCCAAACACTCCATCAGAGCTTTACAGTCATAACACAGAATAATCACAAGAAATATAGAGTGAATTTACAGGATACCGCCTCAGAAGCCAGATGACTCTGTAGGCCACAGACACTGATGCTGTTGTCAAGAGTTTGGAACAGAGCAAAAGACAGAAAGGTTTGATTTCACATGCTCAGTGAGTTAGATCTGAAGATCTTGTGTTCTTTCACATATACGTCTTATGGCATTTCAATTCAGATTCATTTCTCTGTATGGATCTCTTATAATGAAGGATTCTTACCACAAACCAAAACAAAATCACATTACAAACATTTGATTCAACGCAATATCATATTTAAATCAAAAATAACACACGTGTTTTCCACGAAGCAGTGCGAATTGATTTAAAGTGCAGGGAGAATCAGTGACATCACCTGCAATGCATCATGGGATTGCTCTGTACCATGATTCCTTAATGAATCTCTCTATAGATTCATCAGTAGTGTTCAACACACATGTTTTTTTTTAAGCAGAACATTATATTTATTTTCATGATAGTTTTTTAAATCTCAATTTCTCCATCACTGGTATTTTGAGGTCTGTTAGGAGGTGGAGCTGTAAGAAGTGTGTGACATGATTTACTGTACGCCAGAGTACACAGGAACTGCATCAGATGGCTTTTTCCTGATCCCAATTGTCTTGAAAACTAAAAGCACAGTCTCTCATTTGCATAGAACAGGCCTGACACCATTAGAGACGTGGCACGTCGACAGGAAAATAGATTATGTACCATCTGTGCTCAATTAAATCTCAAACAGCACATGGATCGGAGGCGAGCGCCGCTAACAGCCGCTCGACGTCTCCTAATGGTCCACACGAGGTCAGGAAGTACAGCTCGACGCTCGCTCGCTTCTGGACTCACATACGTAAAGTCATTTTCCATCTGCCGTGATGTTTCCCTACAGAGCCCTCAAACGCCTCGCGTCCGTACCCAAACGCTCGTTTCTGTGTGATCACGTCGCATCTTTAGTCGCACTTTCTGTCGATGGCAGATTCACAGCCTCGTGGGTTTGACCTTCTGTCTCAGCTGATGGTTGAAGGGTTTCAGCTCAAACCCTCCACAGAATCTTCCTGTTGCACAAAGCTTCTTTATGATTAAACATGATTCTGTAAACT
>NW_026634148.1:81069-100000 GCF_024868665.1 Triplophysa rosa
ATTCGACCGTGCCAAAACATTCGGCAACTTTGTTGTGAAGAGAAGAAAGTGGCAAAATAAATCTGTGAGTTGTAAAAGGAAATAATTGGAGCGGGAGGCAAATGGAAGAGCGTTTACGCTGAAGGTCAGCAGAGTCTCGCCGGGATTGTGTGCGGACGGACTTTTGTTTTTCTCTACATTACTGTCACCAGGGAGAAGAGAAAGCGCCGGCTGTAATTGGTGGCGTTCTGCTAATTGGGAGCAATTAAAGAACAGAAACATGTGAAGAAAAGTGGAGCGATGATTTGAAAGTGCGTGAGAACACACGAGCAGGTGCAGGTCACAAGAGATGTGATTAATCAAAGTTAGACATCACTTGACCTCATGAGAAAACCATGTAGGACTGTGTGAATGCCATCGTTTTAATTGCAAACAAGTCTTCATGAAGAGAAAAAATGAGTTCAGCGCAAAGGAGTTGAAATGTTTTCTGCTTCAGCGATCATTAATTATCATCTAAAGATTCTCATTAGTCTTTACACTCAATTATGAGGTTCACGCTGAAAAACACTGGTGTTGAGTGTGAGATGAGTAGAATTCTGGGATTCTGTTATTTCTAGGTGTATCAAACTCCTGATGGTGTAGTTTTGAGCTCTCACCCCGTTGGCCGTGCTGACGGCCTGATAGTAGATGCTGTAGCTCTTGTGAGGCAGCAGCGGAAGGTTCCAGTAGCCGTCATACGTCCGGTTGTCTCCCACAGTGAAGGGCAGTGGGCTCTGAATCCGGCCGGCAGGGAACTCTGCTGTGAAGTAATACTGAGAGTTCAGCACGGATGTGTTCTGGAAGTGGATGGGGATTGGATAACACCGCAGAATCTCTGCAGCTCTCCGTGAACGCCGCGGACGCTCCTCTTCAACCACCACCTGATACACACTGCACCACACACACGCACACGCACACACACACACGCATGTTAGGTTTCCATGTTTTATGGGGACATTCCATAGACACAATGGTTTTTATACTGTACAAATTGTATCTCATATTCCCTACCCCTAACAATCACACACAACTGTCTGCTCTTTTACATTTTCACAAAAGTTCATTCTGTATGATTTATAAGCTCGTTTCCTCATGGGGACCAAAACATGTCCCATTTTTGTGGGGACATTATGTCCCCATACCGTAGGGTTTACCCTTCCCCACACACACACACATTTACACATGTCAATATACACTGTGATATAGTTTTACTTTAACATAGTCATATACTGTATACTGTGTTTATTTGGATATGAAAATGATACTTGATAAACAATAAACTTTAAACATTATTTTGGAAAACCACATAAATATCATGTTAGTTTCATTATGTATATTCTACTACAGTAGCATCACAACACAAACAAACAAACAAAAACAGCATTACCACGGTACTGTGTTATGGAGGAAAATTGCTGTTGTTTCAACCCATGGTTTGCTCAAATATGAACACTTTCCAGATTCATTTAAGTTCATACAAATCTTACCCAATCATAGGTTGAAACCTAATATCCAAGTTTTTTTACCACAGTAAAATATGGAATTAAATAAATATACAGTAGTTATCATTCCCATTATGATTTAGGATTACATAACCATTGCTCATCTGTAATGATTTAGTCATTATTCGTGGTTTGACAGTCAATCAATAAAAACATGGTGACTATAGTTAAAGCACGGTAACCTCAGATTGTGCTACAGTAATCATAGTTTTACTATGGTAAATCCATATATTATCCATATGGTAACCAAAAACCTGGATATTACACTTTTACTATAATAAGATGATGGGTAATTAAATTCATGGTTATGTTTATTTTGAGTCCACAGTTCTAGAATTCATATCATTCCTTTTTTCCTACATCAGCATCAGACAGATCAAATGACTTGAGCGAGCTAATGTGATGTATCTCCAGCTTCATGTTTGTTTGGCTTTAAAGTGTGTGATCCGCTGGCCGGCCGGCGTTAGACTCGCACCGGAGCCGCGGGTTCACATCTCAGCCAAGAGTCATCGTCTGAAGAGATTTAATGAAGTGTGTGAATCCAGCAGCCCGAGGCCTGAGAGAAACCCGCTCCACATCTCATTTATATCAGCACTAGGAAATAAAAAACACCACCTATTTCCAGACATTCAAAAAACTCGACTCTGACGCACAGCGTGATCTTGAATTTCTAGAAAAAGACACCACAGCGAGAGAGTGAAATGACAACATGAGCCGGGCTCGCGGGCGGTCTTCATATGTAGAGAGAATAATGGAATACACAGAAGACCGGAACGCTTTTTTCTCCAATTCGCCAGGCGGATCAAGACCTGACGGGCTCAGAAACCTCAGCGAGGAGACACACAGGGACAAGTGAAATGGAGTTGGAATTACTGGCGTCCGCGGCTCCGAGTCCCTTTATTAGAGCAAAAGACCAGGAGAGACAGAACCTCGGCACATTCTCCTCAAATCCAACTCTCCCTCTCTCCGTCTGTCAGGCACAAATTAGCTTTACAAGTACCCAGAGCGAGACTCCATTTGCTCTTTAATATTTCAAACGCCTAAAGGTCACAAAGCTCTTTTAGCTCGTCTGTATCACGCTCAGAGAGAGACAGCACACGGACATCCTCTGTGTTCATCAAACCATAGCAAAATAAAGCCTGCTGGTGTGCTTGGTGTCAGATGGTATAACACGATATTGCGAAGTGGCATTTACAGCCATTATACCAGTGCAATGTGAGAAAACTGATGACAAGTCAAAAGCAGAAAGCTGAAAGAAGCGTCATGCACATCCACTCACAGCTCAGATATTCTAATGTGTGATTGCTGCAATTAGCTGCAGATTATTCCTGAGTGAACAGACAGATTGATAATTGAATTAAGAAGGGTTTAGGTTAATCAGACACGGGGGGATTATTTCACAAAGGTTAATAGAATCAAGACGTTCTGTTGGAGAATAATTCACTAATCGTTGACACGATGTTCCGCAGAAAATGAGCTGAGATTCTCCAGTGAAAGAAGGTCAAACATCTGACACAAAACACACACTCGTGAGCTGAGGTACATGTTTGAGAGACGGGTGGAGCTTTGCTATTGTGCGCTATATTTACAGTCAATATCATGAGGGCTATGCAAATATCTCAACTATTACACAATTAGTCAATTTAGTTTATTTGCAGGTTATGTATGTTTATGTAAACTAGATTTAACTGGCAAAATAAACATGATCAGCTTTTACTTCAGAGCTTAAAACGTAATAATTGCTCATTCAACTTTGAATAAAAGCATCTGATAAATGAATAAATGTAAATTTACATACCCAACACATTTATGAAATGAAAAAATAAACGTAAAAAAGTCCATTAAATGTGCCACTAAATCTCAACGAATTAACATGACGGCTCCAGTCATCTGGGATTGCTAGATAAAGATGTTTCAAAATTAAATGAATAGAATCCCCACTTAAAAAGCTAAATAAGAATATAATTTGTATTTATATTACAGTCTAATAATTATAATTACATATATATATTATAACAATATACTGTCTAATTATATAATAGAATAGAATATACTTGCCTGAAATGCAGTAAGGAGGATGAGATGTGTGAGAAATGTCAGAGATACAGTATGTTGTTGTAAATCATCCGGCTGATATTTACCTTTGACCTTCAGCGTGAGGCATCACAGCGCAGCGGCTATTTAGCAGGAAAAGTGAATGTAATGAAATATTAATTTCAGCCAGAGATGCTGGTGAGAAAAGGGTTGATCGCAAGCCTACGCTGAGAAGAACAAAGGGCAGAACTTCACGAGCGTTTCAGTCTCTGAGAGGCGATGAACACGACACGGAAGAGTTACAGCTAACTTAAAGGCCACCCATTACTTTACAGACATGACACCGTGTGATGTACAGACGCCAGATATGACTTCAGTCCTGCTTTAATAGCTCATCCTGACACACTTCATCACAGCTGAGAACCCTGGATCAGCACAGCATTTCTGTAGAACTGCCGAAGCTTAACACGACACATGAAAAGAATCTGTTTCACAGCCAAAAACACTGAATACAACACCATCATGGGTGCAAAACCACACTCACAACAGTCAATAGTAACACTGTGTGTGTGTACTTTTATTATTGTTATTAACATTAAAATGATTCATAGCTTATATACATTTAACTGTGAATATAAATAAAAATATATCAGTCAAAGATGTGATGATATGATTATGATATGAATCATTAAAGAATCCTGTTGAAAAAAACAATAAAGGAGTTACAATGGTTTTAAAGGGATTTGTATGGGTTTTAATGGAATCTTTAATGCTGGTATATGATGGATTCTATTGGTGGGACTGGAATAATGCCCAAAACATGCTACAAAAATACATTTTGTGATGTTTTTAATGGAAAAAGCTAATGGTTCATAATGGTAACCATTAGAATTTCTGTAATTGTTTCTATTGGGTTTCTATCCTGCTGAAAAACCAATAGAAACCATTAAAGAAGTTATAATGGTTTTATTGGTTTTAAAGGGATTTGTATTGGTTTAAATGGAAACTGTAATGGTTCTACTGGTATGTGATGAATTCTATTGGTGGGATGTTAAATCCTACTGGAATAATGCCCAAAACACAAAGGCATTCTGTAATGGTTTTAATGGAAAAAGCTAATGGTTCATAATGGTATTTTATTGTAAACCATTAGAATTTCTGTAATGGTTTCTGTTGGGGTCTATTGTTTTTTCAGCAGCGATGTTTTTTTCAGGGTTCCCTGTTGAAAAACCCCCAATAAAAACCATTACAGAAATTCTAAAAGAAAATTCCTTTTTGTAGTGTGTTTTGGGCATTATTCCAATACAATGTAACATCCCACCAATAGAATCCATCACATATCAGTATAGAACCATTACAGTTTCCATTAAAACCAATACAAATCCCTTTCAAACCATTACAACTTCTTTAATGTTTTTTTCAGCAGGGTTGTGCTTTGAGCGCCGTTCAAAATAACTCGATTCATTTTACATTCTATCGCACTGTGATTTCTTACACAAGAGTCTGCAGAAAATGAATTTGAGATGTAAAATAAATGATGTGGTACATGCACCGGTTTCTTCATTACTTCGAAGAATTTGAAGAATTACTTTGAATTTTAAAAACAAATGTAGAAAAACTTTGAACTTAATTAAACTGAAATCACCATTCTATCAAAGTACAATGAAAAGTCTTTTAAAGGTTTTAATATGAAGAGAGCATAACTGCTGTGACTGGTAGTTAAAGAGAGTAAAACGTTCTGGTCTGGACGGCCTAATCTCCCTCACACAGTCAGACTTCCAGGATCAGCGACCTTGGAAACACTTCCTCTAATTGGCGTGGAGAGAACGGGTGCCATGGCAACGAGAAGCCCGGCGAGCGCTATGTGTGGTCACGGTCATTATAAAGCATATCGGGATGTTTTCTGAAGTCATCACACGACACGATCACAAACCCAATACAAGCTACATCAACAACAACAAATACCTGCTAAATGACCGGAGGAGCTCAGCGTAACCTCCACTGACACCAATTATTCCTCCTCACACCCGCCTGACGCTTCATCGGCTCCTGTGACCGTTTACCAATTACACATCTTCTCCTCAGTGAGCCCGACGCTGACGTTTATTCATCACGGGTGCTGCACGCTTCCAGCCGCACACATCACGTGTGTCAATTCTCGACATGATCTGAGTTTAATCTGGGACTCGTGTTAGGCGTGACATATATCAACTTAAGCCTCAAGTATTGGCCGTATCGATCAGTCTCTTGTGTTCAGCAGAACTGATCGCTGTATTTATTCTCTTTCCCATAAATCCCCACCACGATTAATACCCACTGAGAACAGCTATGAATTCTGGGTAAGAACCTCTGGATTCTGGAGATCTGGTAATAGGAAAATCATATTTATGTCCTGACAGTCTCACATGAGAAACTGATCTCTGGCTAAACACAGATTAGCTATCATTAAAGAAAAAAAAAGAATAACAATCAAAAAGATGCATGTTATCAATAAAGAGTGGGTGTCATTCAGTGCTTAAAGTCCCCGTGAACTGGAAGTTGCCACCATTTTTACTTCCGGATTTTGACGCATTTCCGAGTGAAATGGAATTTCGAATGAGAAAAATAGTGGGCGTGGCTCTCATCTTTCTCTGTGATTTGATTGGATGTATAAAACAGCTGTTGCATTTTGAAATGGAACCGGCAGCAGACTGACAGTTGAAGGGGAGGAGTTAACGGATGCTCCGCCCAAGCCGTCTAACACACGTCATTTAAGATGGATAGTCATCACAGGAAGGAAGTGCATTTTCAGATTTTAACTGAAGATTATGAGGGCACACGAATTTAAAAAAGTGAATGACCCACATTGATAAACTGTTTACAATAAACGCTGCAATATTTCATGAAAAAATAGGCAGCGTAAATTTCTATTTCACTGGGACTTTAACTCTCAGGAAATGTCTTGACTTTCTTTATGTGAAATGCATTTCTTTAGATTTCAGGGTGAATTATGATGTTCTCAACAGACTGCAGCGGTTATGAAAATGATAAACGTCTTGAAGCTCCATAAAGACTAAACAGTGTTGCCACTTTTTGCAGAATTTAATAAAATCTTGAAGGAAACTATTATGAAATGACAATGCGAGGCAATAACGCGGCTGAAGTGGCCCTCGTTTGGGAAATCAACATCGAGTTCCCACACAATCCATCCAATAATAAAGCTGCTTATTGTGTCACACCTGCTCTCACGTACATGCTCTGGTTTGGGTTGTGTTGGTGTTCTCCTGGGGTCTGAAGCTGTGACACAGCCCATATTAGCATGTCATCACGTCTCCCTGAACGTGTGAAGAAACCCGTCCACAATACATCGCTGCTCTGGAGTGGAAAAATGCCTATTCTCTGTGAGCCAGATACATGACGCCCGGGGGAGGAAAGACGGAGCGATTGTGTCCAGAAATAGAGGAGAGTGCTGCTGTTTTATGCTCCACTGCAACGCACACGACACAAAGCTTTACATGAAACGCCGGATCCCGTCTCCAATCGCTTCTGGTATCGGGCCGATGGTTTCTGTACGACGGCAGGCCAGCGCAGGCCCGGCGTGGGAGAGCACTAATCTCTCCATTGTGCCAGATGCTGTATTCATGTGCCAGCCTGCGGTCATCAAACATCAGCGCATCTTCACTCAATAACCCAACACGGCCAATGCGCTCCCGCCTTCAACTACCACCAGTGGTTTTATTCCCAACAACCACAGAAATCCTTTCTGGAAGCAATCTCAGCGTATCACAACGAAACATCTGCTATGTGAAATCCCTTCCTAAAGCAGATGAGATATTGCCAGCGTGTCATAATTCATGCACCCGTTCTGAATCTGTGAACATCATTACAAACACCTTCATCAAAGGGATTTTCACTGATGTGATCTCACTCCTCCTGAATGTCTGTGGGAGTACGTCACAGGTTTACACGGGACTATGGAATGATTTTGCGGACTAAATTAAAAAGGAATTGCAAACTGCATTTGCAAATGCGTTTTCTATTTATTCCTGTAGAAAATTGTGACATAATTCAAACGCAAATGCAAACCATTTGCATTTGCGCGAACGCACAATGTCCGCCAAATATCAAAAGGAAAAGCAAAGTCTATTTGCAACTGAATTACCTCTGTGTTACAAGTTACGACCCTGCCATATTTAAATCAAAATGGCAATTCCCCATATGCCATTTCACTTCCTCTGGCGTCGCGTATTAAGCCTGCCAAAACTCAAATGAAACCGCAAATTCCTTTGCATTTGCGTTTCCTCTGACTTGTGCAGAAACCTGTCAATCAATGGCGGGGGTGGGCTTATTCAACGGGGTGTGTTTGTATCGGGAAGTGACGTCAAATAGAAAACGCATTTTCAAATGCAGTTTGCAATTCCTTTTTAATTTAGTCCGCAGAATCACTCCATACTGGACTGATATATATAACATGTATATTATAACACACAACACAGACACAGTAAATGTAAGGTTGGGTGTGTGATATTCAGACGTGATGTTTCGTCCGATACGAGCTAAATCCTCTTGTTAATGTGCCATCTCACGCTCGTTCCGTCTGATTCCTGCTCATCAACATGGCTTGTGTTTCATCTGACCGATCGCATCGCTAGAGGTGGAAATCACAGGAATGACATCATCACCAGTGAATCATGTCATCACATCCATCTTCTCTTTATCACGGCCGCTTGTACAAGCCTCTCAGGTCTCTTTTGTCACCTGTCTGTTGACCTCCATTAAAATGGCCTCACACCAGAAGAAAGTCAACATGCTTTTCAATTTTTCACCGTTGAACTGAAAGCGTGAAAACACAGCGTGGTTTATTCATGCTAAAGTGCAGTGTGCATTTTCATGATGTCAGGATTTCTGCAGCTCATACAGTACAGACTAAAGTCACCATCATCAAACGTGTGAGATATTTATGTGCAGATATTAGACAGCCTTCAGCGATCATGTGACGGTCTGTCGTGATGTAACGCATGAGAACAGAAGGAATGAATGTGATGTTTAGTCTAGTACACACAAACCAACAGAAGAAGTTAACTGTTTGATATATTCATGTCAGTTGAAATGGGATGCTAGAAATTCCCATAGATCTACATTTACAAGTCAATTCCACGAGAACACATACACTACATATGTCCATGTGTCTCTGGTCTCAAACAACATCGGAGAAGGAAATGAGCACAGTGAGCTCTGCAGATGTCAGTCTGTGTGATGATGCCGCCCGCGCGCTCCGGATCAAACACACAAACAATAAAACATCAACCAATCAATCAGCTTCAGAACCTGCCGTTGTGTTATCACAGTTAATGTGTGTGTGTGTGTGTGTGTGTGTGTTGTGATGACGGACCTGACGGGGGNGCAGTTTTGAGATAACAAGCTTTACAGTTTTTGCATTCCATTTGACTTCGTAGAAGGAAAAAATCATAGAATGTAAATAAGTTGTCACAGAATAAGAAAATGTGAATAAATCATTTTTGACAAAAATGTCAGATAGAACCTAATGGGCCCTATCGTACACCCGGCACAAGGTGCGGCGCAGGTGTTTTTACTAGTTTCAGCCCGACGCAGTTCTCATTTTCCCGTCCTGAGCTTTGTAAAAAATCCCTGCGTTTCAGAGAGGCGGGACAAAGAGGAGATGCAAACATGCACGGTGTGTGGAAAATACAGCGCTTACAAACCTTAAATCCTGTATACACATTGAGTTACATCTAAAACAAACCATAATATTCCTTTTAGCCCCGTCATATGACCCCTTTAACTTCGTGCACGAGCAAATCAGTTTCTTCGCTTGAGAAGTGTTCAGCTTTTCCGCCAACAAACTCCACCGTGTAAATAACAAATCCGCCATGGCGCGAGCGCAGCTGACTCTTAAAAGGAATGAGAGATGACACTCTGATTGGTTTACTGCACGTTTTGCCCAAAAAACACCCATGACTCATTAAGAGAATCGGGACAAGCCGTTTAGACCATGCGCCCGGGCGCACCAAGCGTTTCCCTGTTGTTAAACTAGCAAAAGTGTCGGACACGCCCTGAGTGCACCTGCGCCGTGCGCTTTAGACCATGCGCTTTAGACCATGCGCTTAGATCATTAAAATAGAGCCCTATAATTCTAAGGTGATGAAATGAGACGTCAGCAATGTGTCAAACTAGGCTCAGATGTGTCTCGTCTGCAATCAAAAGATCGCAATATTACTGAAGATCTCAATATCAACTCAAACATTTCTCATCATAGTCTTTCAAGACTAAATGATATGATCTATTGATTTGTAATGTACTGGTTGTGTATGTGTATGTGTACGTGTGAGTTCTTGTGGAAACATCTGTATAATGAAGCCTCAGATTCTTAATTGAGACATAACGGAGCGCTCCGTCAGGCGTGTGCGAGCAGTGAAAGGCTCCTCTGGGTTTCATTCATGAATCCGGTCTTCACTCATCCGTCCTCTGCTGTCGGGCGGGTTCAGTGTTTCACTGGCCATTTAAGACTCTTAAGTTATAATATAATAATAAACAGAAAGGACATTCGCGAGCGCTGGACTCGGACGGGCAGGAAAAAACATGTTTCATGTGTGGAGAAGAACTGAGCATCTTCATTCTTTAACACGACTAACAGCAGACATATTGATTTACTTTCTCATCACATGTTTCTGCTTTTATTCTGAGCGCATGTTACCCCTCCTCATGTTACTTTATCATGTTCATCATTTGCCAGAGAGCTTCAGAAGAGGGAAAATCCCCCACAATCCACTGCAACTCACATACAGCCCACTGTTCACCATCACAGATCTTCACAGAGGAGAATCTTATTGCTCAGAGCTCAGCAGAACTGATCTGGACTTCTCCGCTGTGTCTCATCAGATGTCTCTCCTAAAGTTGCTCAGGAGAAATAAAAACACAGTCAGATGAGAGCGTAACTGTGTGAACACGTGAAGAGTCTGGAGGTGTGAATGAATGTCGATTGTAGAGGTGAAATCATCTGGATCTGAGTACACGTGATGAGAAATGTTGGAGTTGATATTGAGATCTTCAATCATGTTGAGATCTTTGGATTGCGGACGAGACAAATCTGAGCTCGGTTTGACACACTGTTGACATCTCTTCTCAAACTCTCATGACACACACGTTTGTCAGATTTCTCAGCAGAAACATCTGAGACTCACATGAGACTTAATCCGACATTTCCATCTGGTCGATGTGTAGGAGAAATAACTGAGATCTTGGATTGGTCTTGTTTATGGTGTGTCTCAGGTTTTCTTCAAGTTCATGAGATTATGAAGATGAAATGATTGTGGAGCGCGTTGTCTCGGGTCCAGTTGATGTACAGTATAATGAAGCTGTGTTGTATGTGTGGTGTTTAGAGCCGTGAGGACAGTGTGTGTTTGTGTGACGTGTGACTCACACTGAGGCTGAACAATGCAGCGCTCAAAGGACTCATTGTTGCCAAGCTTCATTTGTGGAAATTTGAGCAATTAAGCTGTCAGATTCACGTTCTGAAATGACGTTGTGTCACCTCGGTCTCCTTTAAGAAAGTGTCAGAGCGCACGAAACAAAAGCTTTCTGCCTCATTTGAGTGTTCAAGACTTCCACCATGACATTTCATGAGAACCTCAGTGTGAATTCATCAGCACAGAACGTCCCGGTCCACCACACCGTCTGCGATCAGAGCCCGAGACCTCAAGAAATGATCTCAGATCAGCCGTACATCTTTAAATTGGGCTTTTATTTGATTCTTTTTTGTAACCCCTGTGAACCTTAAGACAAAATGTCCAATACGTTTAAAACCACCACCAACCAGATGTGAATGTGTGGTGTGTGTTCTCCTGTCGTAGGCACGCAGCCTCTTGATATTTCCCACCTGATGAGTCCAGAGCCCCCCCTCCCCTCGTTCCCATTGTGTCTTTAAATTGAATGGGTTAGTGTGAGATTAGACGGCTCTCCATTAGCAACTGAATGATTTATTTAAAGCAAGCCCCTCGGCTACTTTTCATTAAGTTATATTAGAAACGTGGGGCGTCTGGACTGGAGATCCAGAACAAAACCCCGCTCTAGCCCTTTAGAAAAGATTCCGGTATGATCCGGCCTACATATTACTGCTCCAAATCATGGAGACTCAGAATTCTCCTGTAAAATATCTGCAGTTCAAAGTCAACATGAAACGATGTTCACAACCCTTTTGATGTGATGTTTTGGCCAGCGCTTGAGTTTATTCTCTGTTTTCTATCATAATAGATCCAAAACTTGATGCGAGTTCGCTAATGTAGCGAGTGAACAGATATTAGACGGGAGAATGTTTTCTATTGGGATGAAAGATTGACGCACATCTGCTAAGATATAACGTGTGGGGTTGACATGAATGGTGTGTGATATGTGACATCATGTGTTTGTTCTTTTTCACCTGTAGATCTTCTACAAGGCCGTGAGCTCGTTTGACCCTGAGTTTAATCTGGCCAATCAGAGCGGGAAGGTGTTGAAGTTCAGTAACGAGACGTCACATGTGTTTGTGGGATTGTATCCTGGTTCCACGTACTCCTTCACTATCAGAGCCAGCACGGTCAAGGGCTACGGACCACCGGTCATCACCCAGTTCACAAGCAAGATATCACGTAAGAGCATCACCGTCTCCATGGCAACTGAGCTAACGGTTGTTGTGTGCACGCTCCAGTGTTTCCATGCTGACTGCGCAGAAATAAACACACACACACACACGCGTGTTCATCTGATGTCAAACATGCACGCACGTGAGAAACACTTTGTTAGAATGAGTCTCAGTACTGACGTAACTGACTAGTTTATATGGCAGCACATCTCAACAGATGACATTTCTTCTATTAGACCTGAGACATTAAGCATGACAGTGATGTCCACTCTAGGGGACGCGGGGTCTAAAGGGGCTAATAAATGGTACTTTCATTGAAAAAGAGAAACAAACACAGAAAAAGGAATATAATCTGTTGTTTAGCAAGCTGTTCGGTCCAGCTTCATCCTGACCCGCTGCTAATGAAAGATTGAGTTTGGAATGGAAACACTGGTGGAATCGAGTTGGTTCTGTTGATATTCATCCTAAACATGACATCACCAGTGAATGTTTCGATATGTGTGTGTGTGTGTGTGTGTGTGTGTGGTGTGTGTGTGTGTGGTGTGTGGTGTGTGTGTGTGTGTGTGTGTGTGTGTGTGTGTGTGTGTGTGTGTGTGTGTGTGTGTGTGTGTGTGTGTGTGTGTGTGTGTAATGATGAACAGCACCCCGTATGCCCGGGTACGAGCAGGAGAGTCCTCTGAATCAGACCGACAGCACCGTGACAGTCCTGCTGAAAGCGGCTCAGAGCAGAGGAGATAAATAAAGCAACTTAATTCTCACCTTATAGTTCATGTCTTGCTCAAAGCGCTCCTCAAACCTTCTTACTTTTCTCTTGAGAGTCTGAATGTGTTTGCTGAGGAGTGGGATGGAGGTCACGTCACCTCCAGGAGCCTCCGTTCTCACAAGCCCACGAGCCCTAAACACACACACACACACACACACACACACACACACACACACACACACACACACACACACACACACACACACACACACACACACACACGCACACACGCACACACACACGCACACACACACACACACACACACACACATATCGAAACATTCACTGGTGATGTCATGTTTAGGATGAATATCAACAGAACCAACTCGATTCCACCAGTGTTTCCATTCCAAACTCAATCTTTCATTAGCAGCGGGTCAGGATGAAGCTGGACCGAACAGCTTGCTAAACAACAGATTATATTCCTTTTTCTGTGTTTGTTTCTCTTTTTCAATGAAAGTACCATTTATTAGCCCCTTTAGACCCCGCGTCCCCTAGAGTGGACATCACTGTCATGCTTAATGTCTCAGGTCTAATAGAAGAAATGTCATCTGTTGAGATGTGCTGCCATATAAACTAGTCAGTTACGTCAGTACTGAGACTCATTCTAACAAAGTGTTTCTCACGTGCGTGCATGTTTGACATCAGATGAACACGCGTGTGTGTGTGTGTGTTTATTTCTGCGCAGTCAGCATGGAAACACTGGAGCGTGCACACAACAACCGTTAGCTCAGTTGCCATGGAGACGGTGATGCTCTTACGTGATATCTTGCTTGTGAACTGGGTGATGACCGGTGGTCCGTAGCCCTTGACCGTGCTGGCTCTGATAGTGAAGGAGTACGTGGAACCAGGATACAATCCCACAAACACATGTGACGTCTCGTTACTGAACTTCAACACCTTCCCGCTCTGATTGGCCAGATTAAACTCAGGGTCAAACGAGCTCACGGCCTTGTAGAAGATCTACAGGTGAAAAAGAACAAACACATGATGTCACATATCACACACCATTCATGTCAACCCCACACGTTATATCTTAGCAGATGTGCGTCAATCTTTCATCCCAATAGAAAACATTCTCCCGTCTAATATCTGTTCACTCGCTACATTAGCGAACTCGCATCAAGTTTTGGATCTATTATGATAGAAAACAGAGAATAAACTCAAGCGCTGGCCAAAACATCACATCAAAAGGGTTGTGAACATCGTTTCATGTTGACTTTGAACTGCAGATATTTTACAGGAGAATTCTGAGTCTCCATGATTTGGAGCAGTAATATGTAGGCCGGATCATACCGGAATCTTTTCTAAAGGGCTAGAGCGGGGTTTTGTTCTGGATCTCCAGTCCAGACGCCCCACGTTTCTAATATAACTTAATGAAAAGTAGCCGAGGGGCTTGCTTTAAATAAATCATTCAGTTGCTAATGGAGAGCCGTCTAATCTCACACTAACCCATTCAATTTAAAGACACAATGGGAACGAGGGGAGGGGGGGCTCTGGACTCATCAGGTGGGAAATATCAAGAGGCTGCGTGCCTACGACAGGAGAACACACACCACACATTCACATCTGGTTGGTGGTGGTTTTAAACGTATTGGACATTTTGTCTTAAGGTTCACAGGGGTTACAAAAAAGAATCAAATAAAAGCCCAATTTAAAGATGTACGGCTGATCTGAGATCATTTCTTGAGGTCTCGGGCTCTGATCGCAGACGGTGTGGTGGACCGGGACGTTCTGTGCTGATGAATTCACACTGAGGTTCTCATGAAATGTCATGGTGGAAGTCTTGAACACTCAAATGAGGCAGAAAGCTTTTGTTTCGTGCGCTCTGACACTTTCTTAAAGGAGACCGAGGTGACACAACGTCATTTCAGAACGTGAATCTGACAGCTTAATTGCTCAAATTTCCACAAATGAAGCTTGGCAACAATGAGTCCTTTGAGCGCTGCATTGTTCAGCCTCAGTGTGAGTCACACGTCACACAAACACACACTGTCCTCACGGCTCTAAACACCACACATACAACACAGCTTCATTATACTGTACATCAACTGGACCCGAGACAACGCGCTCCACAATCATTTCATCTTCATAATCTCATGAACTTGAAGAAAACCTGAGACACACCATAAACAAGACCAATCCAAGATCTCAGTTATTTCTCCTACACATCGACCAGATGGAAATGTCGGATTAAGTCTCATGTGAGTCTCAGATGTTTCTGCTGAGAAATCTGACAAACGTGTGTGTCATGAGAGTTTGAGAAGAGATGTCAACAGTGTGTCAAACCGAGCTCAGATTTGTCTCGTCCGCAATCCAAAGATCTCAACATGATTGAAGATCTCAATATCAACTCCAACATTTCTCATCACGTGTACTCAGATCCAGATGATTTCACCTCTACAATCGACATTCATTCACACCTCCAGACTCTTCACGTGTTCACACAGTTACGCTCTCATCTGACTGTGTTTTTATTTCTCCTGAGCAACTTTAGGAGAGACATCTGATGAGACACAGCGGAGAAGTCCAGATCAGTTCTGCTGAGCTCTGAGCAATAAGATTCTCCTCTGTGAAGATCTGTGATGGTGAACAGTGGGCTGTATGTGAGTTGCAGTGGATTGTGGGGGATTTTCCCTCTTCTGAAGCTCTCTGGCAAATGATGAACATGATAAAGTAACATGAGGAGGGGTAACATGCGCTCAGAATAAAAGCAGAAACATGTGATGAGAAAGTAAATCAATATGTCTGCTGTTAGTCGTGTTAAAGAATGAAGATGCTCAGTTCTTCTCCACACATGAAACATGTTTTTTCCTGCCCGTCCGAGTCCAGCGCTCGCGAATGTCCTTTCTGTTTATTATTATATTATAACTTAAGAGTCTTAAATGGCCAGTGAAACACTGAACCCGCCCGACAGCAGAGGACGGATGAGTGAAGACCGGATTCATGAATGAAACCCAGAGGAGCCTTTCACTGCTCGCACACGCCTGACGGAGCGCTCCGTTATGTCTCAATTAAGAATCTGAGGCTTCATTATACAGATGTTTCCACAAGAACTCACACGTACACATACACATACACAACCAGTACATTACAAATCAATAGATCATATCATTTAGTCTTGAAAGACTATGATGAGAAATGTTTGAGTTGATATTGAGATCTTCAGTAATATTGCGATCTTTTGATTGCAGACGAGACACATCTGAGCCTAGTTTGACACATTGCTGACGTCTCATTTCATCACCTTAGAATTATAGGGCTCTATTTTAATGATCTAAGCGCATGGTCTAAAGCGCATGGTCTAAAGCGCACGGCGCAGGTGCACTCAGGGCGTGTCCGACACTTTTGCTAGTTTAACAACAGGGAAACGCTTGGTGCGCCCGGGCGCATGGTCTAAACGGCTTGTCCCGATTCTCTTAATGAGTCATGGGTGTTTTTTGGGCAAAACGTGCAGTAAACCAATCAGAGTGTCATCTCTCATTCCTTTTAAGAGTCAGCTGCGCTCGCGCCATGGCGGATTTGTTATTTACACGGTGGAGTTTGTTGGCGGAAAAGCTGAACACTTCTCAAGCGAAGAAACTGATTTGCTCGTGCACGAAGTTAAAGGGGTCATATGACGGGGCTAAAAGGAATATTATGGTTTGTTTTAGATGTAACTCAATGTGTATACAGGATTTAAGGTTTGTAAGCGCTGTATTTTCCACACACCGTGCATGTTTGCATCTCCTCTTTGTCCCGCCTCTCTGAAACGCAGGGATTTTTTACAAAGCTCAGGACGGGAAAATGAGAACTGCGTCGGGCTGAAACTAGTAAAAACACCTGCGCCGCACCTTGTGCCGGGTGTACGATAGGGCCCATTAGGTTCTATCTGACATTTTTGTCAAAAATGATTTATTCACATTTTCTTATTCTGTGACAACTTATTTACATTCTATGATTTTTTCCTTCTACGAAGTCAAATGGAATGCAAAAACTGTAAAGCTTGTTATCTCAAAACTGCAACGCAGATAGAATTAGATTTGTGAGATTTAAGCAGAAGTTTCTCTTTGCTCTCCTCTTAACTCTACTTGGTGTCTATGAGAAATCGCCGAGATCCGAAAGAGATAAATGTTACCTCATACTGTTTGATGATTCCATACGTCTGAATGGGTTCTCTCCACCTGAGAGCGATCTTCTCCTCATATGTGCTGCCCTGGATTGACTCCAGAGGAACGGTTCCCGGCACTACAACACACACACACACACACACACACACACACACACACACACACACACACACACACACACACACAACACACGACACACGCACAACAACCACACAATCAGACTAACATTTAAAACTGTCCACCAATATTCTCCTAAATGATTTAACAAATCAACTGCCTTCAGTGAAAAGAGGGAAAACACCACAGGACTGTTTATTTCTCCCTGACCTCAGATCAGCGCAGAAGTACTGACTTTATTTTGGCCTTGACTTCAGTTGGCTTGTTGTATTTAGAAATATTCTTCGGAAAACATGTTGTTCAAATGGACTTGATTGTCTAATAAAACCAGCACACTTATCGTCATGAACCCGTGAACTCATTTATACGTGCAGCTAGAATGAAGTTAAATCACGAATCACTTTTGATCTCCATGTGTGTTTATTAAAAGTCACTCAAAAGAACCAACACACTCCCAGACAAATGATGAAAACGCTTGTATATACGTGTGCTTGATGTTTGATACATTCTTCTTCTAATCTTCAGTTTGTTTGGAATGGATGTCTGTGATAATAAAGCACTAACCGTCCTCATCCGTCAGAACGTTGAGCTCTTCACTCTCTTTGACGCCCTCGGGGTTTCTCAGTACGAGTTTCACGCTGACGTTGGTGAAGGGCAGCAGGTTCCGGATGGTGTGTTGAGGAGAGATGCTGAGCGTATCGGTACATTTCTCCTCTCTGGTTTCTTCTTCAGCGTTCAGCGTGTAGCGATACTCCACCGTCAGACTGTAGTTGTGACAGCGCGTCACGTTGTAGCCGAACGGCTCCCAGCGAACGGTGAACTGCTTGGATTTGATGTCGATGACCTGCAGCCGTCGCGGGCCGTGCATGGGATCTGAAAAAGAACATTTCAAACATACATTAAAGCTTTCAGATGTCACAAATTCAGACTGTCAATGAATCTTTCATCAAGACCCCAACCAGCTCGCATTTCACCACAAAATTATAAAGATGTAAAGATGCAAGAAATGATGTGATGTTGTCATTTAAAGCTTACAGTCAAATATCTGAAAGTTTTCCGTTCTTCAAGTGAACCTCTTGTTTTCCACAATGAAAAAACAACTAGTAGGATTTACTTCATTTTTGTGTTCATTTGCATCATTTTCACACACAGTTTTACATTTTTTTGAAGTAAATCCTACTAGTTGTTTTTTCAGTGCAGTAAAAATGGAGAAATAGAACATTGATAACAAGTCCAGTTTTGCGAGAAACAAGTAAAAACTATTTGCCGTAGGGGTATAAAAATAAACTTGTTTTCCCTGAAATGTTCAGTTTATTTTCGTATATGTACTATTCTTGTTTTAAAGGTGAATCTCGGGTCATGTTTCTGTATGTCAGGGTGAAGGTCTTAAAGAGAGCATGTGAGACGCTTCTTCAGCAGCAGATCTAATGAAAGCGCTTCTCTGGATCCCGCCGGACCCTCAGCTCTGATAATACAATCAATTTCCATTCTGACTTCAATTTAAGAAGCGTTTGTGTGGAATGAAGCTCAGCGCTTCACTGGGGCTCTCCGCCTCACATTCTCTGCCATTACAGAAGCAATCTGCTGCTTGTGATGAAGAACAGAGAAACTAAACCAGCTCCAGAAACATTACAAGACACCTCACACAAAAGCCTTTAACACTTCACACCGATGAAATGAAAGGGAAGAAAAGCATTGAGGGATCACCTCGGCGAGCAGAGAGGAATGAGCTTTATCTGATCATTAAAACAGAGTTTGACGAGCTGCGGCC
>NW_026634149.1:0-1115 GCF_024868665.1 Triplophysa rosa
CCTTGGCAGTCATCAGGAAAACTGTCCCTGAATGGGACCTCTGCATGGTACTGGAGACTCTGTCTCAGCTTCCTTTTGAGCCCCTGGGAGGTATTTCCTTGAAGCTGCTGTACTTCAAGATGGGTTTGCTCTTGGCCTTGGCGTCAGCCAAACGTGTCAGTGAGCTACATGCGCTCTCAGTACATCCCTTGTGCACTAAATTCTGTGGAGATAAGGTTTTTCTTAAGCCTAACTCGGCTTTTATGCCCAAGTGCTTCCATGCATTCACATCAAAGGTGTTGGAGCTGTCCGCTTTTCACCCTCCGCCTTTTTCCTCTGCGGAGGATCAGAGGCTGAATGCTGTTCATTCATTACAGACATTACATTTACATTTAGTCATTTAGCAGACGCTTTTATCCAAAGCGACTTAGAGAGAGTTCATGGAGCAATAAGCGATATGTCATACAGGAGCAATAATACAGCTGAATGCTCTGTGTCCTGTTCGTGCATTACAGACATATATGACCAGGACCAGTGCTTTCCGGAAGAAAGCGACCAGCTCTTTATTACATGAGCGTCCCCTCATAAGGGGAGTCCCATATCTAAGCAGCACCTCTCACATTGGCATGTGGGCGCAATAGCATTGGCATACGAATCGAAGGGAGTGCAGTCCCCAGGAAACATCAGAGCTCATTCCATGAGGGGCTTAGCTGTCTCTTAAGCTTTGTTCAGGGGAGTATCACTGCAGGACATCTGCTCTGCTGCCAGCTGGGCTTCTCCCTATACATTTGTTACTACCGATTGGATGTCACCAAAACCTTGGTAGCACATTCTGTTTTAGGAGTGGGGTCTTCATAGCCCATCATTGTTACATTCCTTTACCTTCTGTCTAGCCAGACTTTGTGCAATTGGACGCTTCTGCAGAGGTCAGGAACGAATGCCCTTCCCATAGGTGGATCTCTCCACTCAATGTTTCAGAGAACCGGGGTTGCGAGAGTAACCTATTGTTATTGGTGGAGCAACTGTATTTGTGGTCTGTTGTGTCCTGAATTACTCACTCTGTGCACTACACAGTCTGGACTGTTCCAGTTGCCAATGTGTCTGTGGGTCAGGGTTGGTTCCCTGGCTGTAAGGTC
>NW_026634149.1:5816-13593 GCF_024868665.1 Triplophysa rosa
TAAGGGCCTTAATTTTCTCTAAATTTATTCATCAACTTTTACCAGGAGCTGGTAGCACCTAATCATTTCCTTTCATCAGAACGTGATCGTAAATGGACTGAACGTGATTGTGAGTGACTGGAGGGTACCACCCCTGCTGCAACGTGATCACGAACGGACGCAGTGTTTCCGCCATAGTTTCAAAAAGAAACCGGAAATCTTTTTACACTAGAATAGTCTATCTAGAAATAACACAGCGATCTCTAACATTGTTTTGTGGCATTGTTTCTGCATCTCATTCTGCAAAGCATGCATCTGTCTCTCAGAGACCCTTGTGTCGCACGCAGACATACAGACAGACAGACATAAACCAGTGTTTTGGTGTTAACAGATTTTTTTCTTTAGAAAAGCTCATAATGACGAGCAACATTTTGGAAAAACATTAGCTTTCATTGAGTGGAAAAATGTCTCTCTTTGACGTCTTCTCTGTTCAGTGAGCGGCAGAATTAGCGCATACTGTACATTACTAAACCTCAGCTAAGTTGTGAATGAATGAATGCATGAATGAATGAATGAACGAATAACAGTGTTTCCAAGCACCTGTCATTGTTACTGACTGGACATATGAACATAAACATTTGTTTCTAATTTTTATCGTGGTTGAACTTGTGGTTGGGGTGTTTGATGGATTAGAGTGGACAGAGCGTTTCAGAAAAATATACAGAGACCGAAACTAAGAACATTACATACAGCCTGGAAGGAAAGGTGCTACAATCATGTAAAAATGCATTTTTAAACAATCGAGTAAAGGCCCGTTCATATTGCGGGAGATGCGAAAAAGCGAAACGAATACCTGACAAACCAAGTTTTCATATCAACGAAGAAACAAATGTTCGCTTTCTTCTATTTGACGCCCGCACGGTAGATGGCGCTGATGGAGATTATGTTTCGCACCTAAACATTAGGTGGCGCTCACCCACTATTCAGGCTTCGGCTGCAGAGAAAAGCTTAGCTAGTAGCAATACAGGCTACTAGTACTGTTTGCTTTACGTACTTACAACAGCAGACCAAGAAATGGATTTCTCCAGCAGCAGCTAAGATGAGTTTATTGTTTTTTGCCTGAATGAGCAAAGGAAGAAAAAAAGATGACATTGGGTTCACCCTATTCTTGAGAAGAGAGAAGAGCACAGGGAGTTTAATAGATTGATCCAGGAGTTAAAGCTGTACTACGATCGTTTTCATCGTTACTTCAGCACGATGGTCTGGGGGTTAATTAGTTACCAAATGGCATCTACATTACAGCTGTACTATTTAAACAGTTGTAAAATATGTGTACACTTGACTTGATGTTTGTTTACATGTGCCTGTGCTTTCTACCTACAAGCAAAATTGCTTAGTTATTGTATATAAATAAAAATAAAAATAAAGAAATTTGAAAAAACTGATTGTATTTGATGACTTTTACTGGTACGGCCAATATATTTGTAATATCCCATACTACAACATAACACGTGAATTGTATTCATATGAAAGATTATATATATATATATATATATATATTAGTTTATATATACTGTTTATACTTTTATATTTGAATGCCACCTCAAATTATGCTACAGAACTTCTTTTTTGTCCTGGTTTTTGTAGTCGCTGTGACTTTTTTCAAAAAGTTCTGTCAGTTCTGACACCAACGACAATAACAACTCGACATCCATTCGCTCACAACAGCTTTCTGAGCCTTTAGCGCCCCCGCGTGCCCTCAGTGGCTCTAGGCGTGTGATGTAAAATGCTCGATTCTTATTGGACGGTCCGTTTCTTCGCTTTGCGAATGGGGAACGATTCATCGAACTAGACGCATTTTTGCAGCGCGGATATTCGCGGCCTATATGAAAGGTTTCATAAGAATCTATTGTTTTTGTTCTAGAACGTTATCGCGATGAACATTCGCACCAAATATTCGTAGGCAATCTGAACGGGCCTTAAGAGTGCAACTAGTACACCTCAAAACAAAACCAAACAACAAAATCTTTGCAAAAGGGCATAATATAATAGCTTTAAATGGTAAAATTGGCCATGTTTTCATAAACCTTTTTTCTTCTTTTCATCTCTTTTAACCCTTGGTAGGGGACTGATCTAAACCTAGAAAAGATCTGTAGTCTGTAAATCTGGATCTGCCATTCTAAACGAAATGAGAGAGGTTGCTTTATGGCAAGCTCACATTACATGATTTTTGGCTGGATTTTGCTGTCGCGGACAGATTTCTAAGGTCTGCGACAAAACCTCCGGATCGCGACCCAATTGGTGCTCGTTTCGGTCGCTGAAGCTCATTAAGTATAAGCAGGTGTGCAACGTGATCTGGACCTGTCTCGAGCTATCCCAGACGCTACGATATTTTCAAACCTGTTTGATATTATCGTGAAGAGATCTTGTTGTGTGTGACGCTGTGGAACTAATCCAGCCAATCACAGCGCAGAAGGTTTGCGTCAAATTATTGGAGGAATTAAAAACTGCTGGCATGTATTAATTAACATTACAAAGCGTGTTAAATGGCTAGTATAACAGACATAAAGCTATTTTAAACTATCCTAACGTAACAAGTCTGTATAATGGAATAGGGCTGGGTATCGATTCTGATGTTCCGATTCGATTCGGATTCACAAGCTCTCGATTCGATTCGATTCTCGATTCGAGTCAATGATTATACATAGATTTAATACAAATTATAGATATTTCTAAAAAAGATTAGTAAATATCACATTACAATGGTGAATTAAAAAATGAAATGCCACAAACCTGTATATTAAACTTTAAACACACTTGGGTATATTGAAACAGAACATGTTATTTTACATTTAAAATACAGTATAACAAACTAAATTTCACAAAATTAGCTGTAAAGAGGGGCTGCAATCATATGACCCGCTGCCTTTTATGTGAAGGTGATGTTAAATTCGACGCATCAGCCATGTTAATTAAGCAATGAATGAATGATACCTCCCTGTTGTAACATCCACCCGATGTAAAAATAAAAGTGACATCTAGTGGAAAGTAGAAGCAACAACATTCACTTTAATGAATGTTCAGCGCTTGCGGAAATATGAAAGAACAAAAAATCGATTCACAGCTTTTGAGAGTCGATATTGAATCGAACGCATTTAAAAAACCGATTAATCGAATAATAATATAGAAAACACTTTAAAAACACTTCAATGTTTCACGCTGCGTTCCAGTGGATGGCGTAAACGCAACAACTCATTTGCCATCCACCATCAAACTAGAATGTTCACGATGTGGAAGGTTTTCGTTTGTTGTTAGCGCACTTTGTCTGCGTTGTGTAGTGTGAGTGCTGCTACAACAAGAAGACGAAGGATGACAAGAAACCCTGTTGTGTAGTGTAAGCGCCATAGCAATTCAAGTAGTCTCACAGTCCCATAGTGTCAGCTCGGCTTTAGCTCACCTTGATAGAATTTCCATGGATGAAATTCTTGATGCTGGAGAGAAGTCCCTTCGTTTCACCTGAACACTCCATCGCAGAGTGCTTGCGTTTGGTCCGGGCCGGGAGGGGCCTGCAAGCGAGGTTTGGCCGCTGAGAAGCCTTGCGCATTCTCAGCCTCATTTTGTTTTAAGTCACATGTAAAACTGTGGAGAGAAAGAAGACAAAGAAGTTTACCTTCAACTATTGAAAGAAAACAGAAACGCACAGGAAGCGATAATTAAAACCAAGTTTAAGTTCTGCACAAATGACAATGACCTTGAAAAGCTTCTCCACTTATGGTCACTGGTTCTCGCACACAGGTAAATGAATCATAGCTCTTTGATGGTCTTAAATGAGTTATAGTGCTTTGCTCTGTTTTCAAAGAGCAACAATTCAGCCAAGAGTGCTAGCCACAGACATCTGGATGTATTCAAGAAACCATTTCCTCCAACATGGTTTATCATTACAGCTGAAGCACCTCCACAACAAAGCATTGTCAACTACAAGCGCCTTGTAAATTTCTAACGCAGATGCACACTGAACACACAAATTACTAAATTGTGTGAATCCTTAAAAACACAGGATTAAACATTAGGGACTACGGTACTGACTTAAAATTAATTCATACCTTCTAATGAAACATGAAGTTTAGCAATACGTTAAGGGGTGGTTTCCCGGACAGGGTTTAAACCTAGTCCAAGACTAACTTAAATGTTATAGGTGTCTTGTTTGGAAACATTTTACACTGACTTATCTTAAAAAAAGATCAGTGTGATTGTTTTGTCTCAAGATCAGTAATGTTTTTTGTAAAGTAAAACTATTTAAATATCCTAATTTAACTAAGGCCTAGTCCTGGTTTAAAATAATCCCTGTACGGGAAACCGTTTATAAATGTAAGAATCTTTTTCACTCCTTAACATTGTAAAAAGAGAAACAAAAAGGGGAGTATTACAAATCAACTTCGAGAAGCAATGAGAGATGAGAAAAAGGGGGAGAAACAGCTAATGTTTTCCTGATGTGGAGGAAGTGTCCCTCTCTTTTTTAAAGGCAGCACTGTACATCAGGGGGAAAAAATAATCCTGAAATTAATTACAGTGTTCGGTCATGTGTTCCCCCTCCCCAAAGTCTGCTTATGTAACAACTGGCCACAAACATGCTCTAGCATTTGTGACCTGTCAGGCATGACTCAAAGCTCAGCCCTGACTGTACCTTCAACATGGTTTCATAAAAGAAGCTAATGTACATATCTGATGAGCTTTTTCCTCTTTTCTTAACACCATTCCAGCTTTTATAGATATATTCAGGATGGCAAGAAACAGTAATAACCACAGTATTTTAGCCAATAATAAGAATCGGTCAACAAAAGCAATTGGCCGATATTTTAACTTCAAAAGTACTAGTTAATGTTATTGGATTGGACTGAAGTTTGGTGACTTTGTTCACAAAGACTATAACAACCTCTCACAAAAGAATGTATTTTTTTGTTGCTTTTTTGTGTTTTTTTCCCCACCTTGTTACACTTGTGGTGTTCCCAGGTCAATGAAGCATATGATTAATCAGTTCGAAAAAGAAACACAAAACCAGTATTAACTGAAAGAAAACAAGCCGACAAAAAGACTGAATCCAATATTTGGTGTGATATAGCATATCAGTGATTTATAAACTCTCTTTGGTAGGCGGGTCTTTTTGACCCGGGAACACCACAAGTGTAATTCTGAGCCATACTGTATGAAATCAAAGCATTTCAAAACAAACTTTCTGGTTTAACATTAAAGTAGGCTAGTGTGAAGAACAGTGCACATTTCGGTCATATTTTATTTTATATTGCCAAAATATTGCCAAAAAAAGATTTTTTCAGTCAAAGACTGAGGTGCCTAAACTCAGATTAACTAAGGCCTACGATTAATCCGTTTGAAAAAGAAACACAAAACAAATCCAAAATGAAAGAAAACAAGTTGACAAATTGTTTTTATCCAATAATATTGCATCACACGTGATTTATAAGCTATCTTCGGTAGCCGGGTCATTTTGACCCGGGAACAACACAAGTGTTATAGGGTTTTGAATACAGCAATAGGGTTAAAATAGACGATGGTCAGGGCCAATATATCCTGTCAATCGAAAGAAGACAGGAAAATGCAATGAATGTGTGCTAGGTATAGGAAATGTTATGAAACACCACACCACCAGTTTGATGTTCAATATTAATAGTTAGTCATCTCATTATACTGTATGAACTAATAATATTCAGAAAGTTATTAGGTGGACATTTTTTGTTTTTTATTGCTGCATTCATTATGTATGAAAATATGGCTATATTTACGAGAAACAGCAGTCCATCTCCCTCCAGAACTCGCACTACAAATGTTTTGCCCCTCTAAGTGCGTAGGGCAAATGAATGCGATTGGAATTCACCCGAAGATACGATAATAGCGTCCTGTTACTTGCACAGATCAATTGATTCGCTTTATAAGACACCAGTATTACGTCACAAGGGGCAGAGATTAATTTTGTGCTGAATGTATTAGGGTTTTTGACTTTCATTGATTAGACATTAATTCAACCAAATATCTTCTTGAAAAAAATAATGCCACCCAAATCTTGGATGTACTGGGGGACTGTGGGTGAGTCAATTAACAGCTATTTCATTTTTGGGTAAACTAACGCATTGATGAATATAAAATACAATTAAAAAGACAAATCCCTTTTAATTAAATATCATGAAAAGGCACAAATACTGGATGCAATATTTGTGTGCATGTTTTAATATATGACCTATACGTAACAGCAACAAAAACAGTATAAAAGGAACAAAATGCAATATATAACAGAAATACAAAATAACAGAACAAATGGTAAAAATTGGCTCGCATCTTATTTATACTTATGGAATCTGGCCTTCAAAGAAAAGTAGTTGAAGACTGCTGATCAAGGCCGGACTTACCATTGGGCTTGACTGGGCTCGAGCCCAGGGGCCCCGCCCTTCAGGGGGCCCTGTCTGCTCTCGTTCATTTGATTTGTTTAGTTATATGCCAGTCATTTTATTTTTTATTTAAACTTTGTTCATTGGTCTAGCACGATTCAATAGCACTACCTTATATAAGGAATGCTATTGTTTAATTGGATAAACTTTCCGTCGGTCTTGTCGGCGTTTCCTGAATTGTTATTTGTGGATTCTATCCGTCACGTTTACAGCAGTTGAAACCTGTCTGCATAAGACGCTGTTATAATGGCTAACAAGCACTATCGCAGTGCCGCACTAAAAAGAAAACAAAAAACTGAGAGACAAGAATGCGAAAGAACAGTATTTAGTCAAATGGAAATAATGATTCTTTGTGCGGATTCTTTGTGTCCGCGAACCTATGGCACAACACCTTGATCTATAGGCAGAGAATCCAGAGGAGGACAATCACCTACTGGAGGAAACCGCTGGAGCTGTGTGAGACATTAAGTATTGTTATGTGCTGCTCAAATGACAATACATATTAACCAGTTGGTTTTTAATAGTTTTACATGCTTGTTATGTGAGTTTAACTATAACTGTAGCGTTTATATTATCTTATGTTCCACAATGTTTATTGTACATCGTCTAAAATGTAACATTAAACTTTCTGGAGTGTACTGATGTGCAAAATTCTGTCTTGATACTCATTAATGACAATATCTATCCATCAATTAATGTAATGTTGTAGTTATTATTAAACATTCTATCTAAAATATGTAAATGAACAAATCTATATAAAATTCTTTATCCAACAAAAAATCTTTCAAATTATTATTCCAAAATGCATTATGTTTTCCCTCATGTTCTTAGCATCCGTTCAGTCTAATATTTTCTGTATTGTCTTTTGTTCTATCTCAGTTAACTAAACTTTACAAAACTATGGACCCATCTCATTATTATGAAACTATTTAAGCCATAATAAGACGTTTCATCTCATTATTATGAATTTTTTTTAAAGTGGATTTCAAACTCATGATGAAGATCTGTCATATGCCTTACTGATGGAATTGCAATAGAATACTAAAATATTTATAATGATTTACAACATTGCATTTGTTAACAGTAGTTAAGCATTAGATTACATGTCCGCATTATTTTATCTTTATTTTCAGTATTTACTAATATTTTTAAAAACATTGAACATGCATATGGAGGACTAAACCTGCAAAAATTATAAATAAATAAATATATAAACGAATAAATGTAATAATATGAAAATAAATAAAGGAATGAATGGTTTGATAAAACAAAATAATTCGTTTTTAGCTATTATTGATCTTAGCTTTAACTTTTCTTTTCATTTTTTAAATTGATTTATT